>NC_139226.1:82756804-82859304 GCF_055691185.1 Crinia signifera
TGCCCATAAATAAATTTGCATAGGCCGGTGCAAATTTAGTACCCATGGCTGTGCCCTGGACTTGTTTGTAAAATCTATCTTTAAACCAAAAAAAGTTGTGGGTTAATATGAAACCGATTGCCTCTATCAGAAACTTTCTTTGTGTCTCTGGGGTTCCTCCTTTTTCTAAAAAATGGTTTACGGACTCCATTCCCTTCTGATGGTCAATGATGGAATATAGTGACCCCACATCGGCTGTTACTAAGAAATCCCCCTCTTTCCAAGTTATGGTCTCCAAGACATTAATTACATTTATGGTGTCTTTTAGATATGCCTGTATTTTAATGACTTCAGGTTGTAATGCGTGATCCACAAACTCGGATAAATTAGCAGTAATCGAGTTTGTTCCAGCTACTATAGGCCTTCCCGGGGGTTCTTTCTGATTTTTATGGATCTTAGGAAGTAAGTAAAAAACCGGGAGGGATGGACTCGGGTTCATAATAAATTTGGCTTCCTTTTCCGTGATTATTTTTTGTTCTTTATAGCCCATAATCATGGTTTGCAGATCTTTCGTTATTTTATTACTTGGATCCCCTCGCAATAAACTGTATGTACTCCTATCGTTCAATTGCCTGAGGGCTTCTTTTTCATACATACCGCGATCCATTAAAACTATACTTCCCCCTTTGTCTGCCGGTTTTATTATTAGGTCTTCCTTTCCTTGTAGGGATTTTATTGCCTCCCTCTCTTTTTTGTTTAAGTTCGGCTTTTTAGGCCATTTGGGGGTTATCTTCTCCAAATCTTCGCATACTAGTTTCTGAAATGTCTCTACATAACATCCTTTCGCAAAAGAAGGGTTAAATGTGGACTTCGGTTTGAATTCTTTTTCGACAGTGATGGTATTCTGAGATATTGGGGTCTCTTTGTCGGCAAAAAACCTCTTCAAAGCCAATTTTCTAGTAAACTTTTGGACATCAATGTAGGTTCCAAATTTATCTATGCGGTTGTCCAGTGCATATTTTAAACCATGGTTTAGCACCGATCTTTCTTCTTGATTCAAAACGTGAGTGCTCAGATTAAAGATTCTGTTGTCATGAACCTTTTCTAGGTTTTCTGTCGATACAGTGTTTGTTGGTTCTTTTGGTTTTCCTGAGCGTTTCTTTCCCCCTCGTGTCCCTCTTAAGTTCTTTTTCTTTTTTGTTTTTGTTTTGTTCTTAGGGGTGCCTGTTATATTCTGGTCCTTCTTTTCCTTCCTAGGTCTAAAAAAGGGGGAGAGGATGGATTTTGGTTGTTTGTATCTATATTCCTTCTAATATTTAGATTTCTTCTATGGCCATTGTGGTTTTTTTTGTTCCTCATTATATTTAGGGGTATATTGCCTTCCTCCTGATATCTTGTCGATGTCATTCTCCGTGAGTTCCTATGAGGTATTCTCATTGATGTATCTCCTTCCTGCCATTCGTCTTGTATCAGAAAATGCTTCATTTTCTCTTCTTCCTCATCACGGAAAGGTCTGTACTTCGGTCTCTGTTTTCTTTCCGACCTATCTCTCCTACCTCCATATTCCTTTTGTTTTTGTTCTCCTTCATTTTGTCTCCATTCGTTGATATTCCTATATCTTCGATACGGTTGTTTAAAACGTCTTAAATCCTTAGATCTAGTTCTTGATCTATAATTTGTCCTTCTTTGTGATCTTCCTTCTGATCTATGTGCTCCCCTATAATTTGAATGTTGTTGAATTGGGGTTACGGGGTGGCAATCACAACTCTCGCTTTCTGAAGAGGTGTCTTCTATGGTGATTTCTGCATCTTCCTTTTGTTGTGCAGTTTTATCCCTTACATACTTTCGTTGTTTTCGTTGTATGGTTTCTTTTTCTTTTCTTTTTACTCTGAATTCCATGTCACGCTCTAGCTGGTTGTATTCTTCTGAACCTCTTGAGGGTTCAATGATTTTAGTTAGTTGTGAAATTTCTCCTTCCATTTGTATAAGTTGTTTCTTCCTTTCCTGTATAATCAGATCCATTAAGGAAAATGAACATTCTTCCGTAATTCGTTTCCAATTCATATAGAAGTCCGTACTCTCCTCCTTACTAGAGGGTTCTTTAGTTATAATAAGGCCCTTTGGAATTAATTTATCTGCTAGGTATTGTTCCATTGTTGCAATCTCCCACCAGATTGAGCTCTCCTTAATCAAGATTTTTTCTAGTTTTTGCATGATTAAGTCTAAACTTTCTTCTATGATTTCAGCCTGAATTGGATCATCCTGATTTTCAAAGATATGTTTCAGAATAATACTCCTTTTCTCCCTATAACCCATCATGGTGCAGCACAGAAAACAATGATAACACCTGAACAACAGTCTACTAGAACACAAAAAGGGATGTTTTCAATTGCGCAATCTTAAATCAGCAGCCTACCCACCTACAGGGGTTATCGTCCTGTCAAATACAAGCAAATACAATACAAAAATATGGTGGGTCAGCGCTAATAATGAGGGTTTTTTTTTTTTTTTTTTTTTTTTCAATAATGGAAAAGTCTCACATGAGATGATCTTTAGATTCCAAAAAACAGTCCGGTGTTCTTTCTTCCAAAATGGTTATCCCAGGGGTATGTGAATAAAAGATAGAACAAAGTACATATGGTGAAGTA
Organism: Crinia signifera; assembly: GCF_055691185.1. Classification (NCBI taxonomy): domain Eukaryota; kingdom Metazoa; phylum Chordata; class Amphibia; order Anura; family Myobatrachidae; genus Crinia; species Crinia signifera. The sequence goes on from NC_139226.1 coordinate 82,759,432, forward strand.
CGTCTGTGTATTTACAATCAAGAAAGGGGGGATGAGGTTTCTTAAACAAGTCCTGTCCTATGGCCCTTGTGCAGATGACAACTTTACGGGGATCACCACGTGTGTTGAGTTCAGAAACTGATGCTTACAATAAAGCTTACATTAAGGAGTTGCTACCCCCACATATAACGGTTTCTTTACACTGATTTTGAATCATCAGATGACAATGAGTGCGATAAAATGATGCTCACTTGTATGCTTACATAAACGACATCGATCCACTCTCATCAAGGTTTCTTTCTTTTGGTTGTTGAAAAAACGGCTTCTCAGACCCGTTCGGTAAAATCCAAAAAGTATTATTTATTGACATTTAATAAGACGAAAAAATATATAAACACACCAATGGATAACTGGTGCCAGATGTCAACACAACACAACCCACCGAGGATAGATGGTATACCCGGGAAATAATACCTCTGGGGGGTAGTGGTTACAGGCTGCCAGTATCTACAAAGGATGGGTTAATACAGAAAAAACGGACACCGCACCAACGCGTTTCGACCTTTCCTAGGTCTTTATCAAGGTGGTGTCATTCCTTGCTCTGCTGGGGTATAAATACCCATTGCTCAATGAGACCAAACAGATGGGCGTCTCCTCAATTAACATTAATTATCCCTTTGGTACAACAAAATGGTGTCATATTTAGCTGAACATTAGCCATAAAACAAATGCATCAAACCACACTCTGTACATATAAAAACGATCCTTTTAAAACATGTTAAATGTGGACAGGAAGTCCTAATATGGGCATACCCTCCTTAGGACATCCGTTGGTGTCACTTCACCGGATGACGTGTAGGACACTTGAATCTACACAATAGGTTCCCCCCTTCCAAAAGGTCTGTATCATACAGGACCTAGCGTATAGCGTGAATCCCGACAGTGCGTTCTAGCGCTGGTGGAACGCAGCGCCATGTTCAAACGTGTCACCTGATATAACCGTGACACGCACGGCCATCTTTCTGGGTCAGCGTTAATCCTCACAGTGCGCTCCGACGTTGGTGGAACGCAGCGCTGCTTTGAACGTGTCACGTGATCTCAACGTGACACGCACGGCCATCTTTATAGGTCAGCGCTATACTTCCTGTTGAGTGGAACGCAACAGGCGTATAGCTGACCCGCTAGTATATGGACATAGTATTCTGCAAGCAATATGCATGTCTTTAAAAGTTGGAACGACCATCACATGACCCGACTTTTATACTGGCTGGCAATCTATATATATCACAATGTTTTTAAAATTTCTTAATATAATAACGATGGTTCTTTAACCTAATAGCAGCATACATGGAGGAAAATTTAAAATAAATGCATTTTACTGTATCTTAATAATAAGAATCTATACGTCATAAACCATTGATCATATAAATATCATTAAAATATATCAAAAAAATTCAAGGGAAACTTCATACGGATGGAAAATAATAGAGGTAACCAAATACGTCTATATATTTTTAGGGAGTCCTACAAGAATTCATTACAAGAACCATTTAAGTTCGAAATCCCCATTTAAACCTTTTGGGGTCAAAGTGCTCATGTTATATATATATTTCATTTCAGCTTGGGCAAGTGCAGTATCACAGCCCTTCTGGCGCCAATTGCCCCAAACTTTTTTGATCCCTATAACTTTAACGATATCATCTGTAGAGCAGATGATATCGTTAAAGTTATAGGGATCAAAAAAGTTTGGGGCAATTGGCGCCAGAAGGGCTGTGATACTGCACTTGCCCAAGCTGAAATGAAATATATATATAACATGAGCACTTTGACCCCAAAAGGTTTAAATGGGGATTTCGAACTTAAATGGTTCTTGTAATGAATTCTTGTAGGACTCCCTAAAAATATATAGACGTATTTGGTTACCTCTATTATTTTCCATCCGTATGAAGTTTCCCTTGAATTTTTTTGATATATTTTAATGATATTTATATGATCAATGGTTTATGACGTATAGATTCTTATTATTAAGATACAGTAAAATGCATTTATTTTAAATTTTCCTCCATGTATGCTGCTATTAGGTTAAAGAACCATCGTTATTATATTAAGAAATTTTAAAAACATTGTGATATATATAGATTGCCAGCCAGTATAAAAGTCGGGTCATGTGATGGTCGTTCCAACTTTTAAAGACATGCATATTGCTTGCAGAATACTATGTCCATATACTAGCGGGTCAGCTATACGCCTGTTGCGTTCCACTCAACAGGAAGTATAGCGCTGACCTATAAAGATGGCCGTGCGTGTCACGTTGAGATCACGTGACACGTTCAAAGCAGCGCTGCGTTCCACCAACGTCGGAGCGCACTGTGAGGATTAACGCTGACCCAGAAAGATGGCCGTGCGTGTCACGGTTATATCAGGTGACACGTTTGAACATGGCGCTGCGTTCCACCAGCGCTAGAACGCACTGTCGGGATTCACGCTATACGCTAGGTCCTGTATGATACAGACCTTTTGGAAGGGGGGAACCTATTGTGTAGATTCAAGTGTCCTACACGTCATCCGGTGAAGTGACACCAACGGATGTCCTAAGGAGGGTATGCCCATATTAGGACTTCCTGTCCACATTTAACATGTTTTAAAAGGATCGTTTTTATATGTACAGAGTGTGGTTTGATGCATTTGTTTTATGGCTAATGTTCAGCTAAATATGACACCATTTTGTTGTACCAAAGGGATAATTAATGTTAATTGAGGAGACGCCCATCTGTTTGGTCTCATTGAGCAATGGGTATTTATACCCCAGCAGAGCAAGGAATGACACCACCTTGATAAAGACCTAGGAAAGGTCGAAACGCGTTGGTGCGGTGTCCGTTTTTTCTGTATTAACCCATCCTTTGTAGATACTGGCAGCCTGTAACCACTACCCCCCAGAGGTATTATTTCCCGGGTATACCATCTATCCTCGGTGGGTTGTGTTGTGTTGACATCTGGCACCAGTTATCCATTGGTGTGTTTATATATTTTTTCGTCTTATTAAATGTCAATAAATAATACTTTTTGGATTTTACCGAACGGGTCTGAGAAGCCGTTTTTTCAACAACCAAAAGAAAGAAACCTTGATGAGAGTGGATCGATGTCTTTTATGTAAGCATACAAGTGAGCATCATTTTATCGCACTCATTGTCATCTGATGATTCAAAATCAGTGTAAAGAAACCGTTATATGTGGGGGTAGCAACTCCTTAATGTAAGCTTTATTGTAAGCATCAGTTTCTGAACTCAACACACGTGGTGATCCCCGTAAAGTTGTCATCTGCACAAGGGCCATAGGACAGGACTTGTTTAAGAAACCTCATCCCCCCTTTCTTGATTGTAAATACACAGACGTACTTCACCATATGTACTTTGTTCTATCTTTTATTCACATACCCCTGGGATAACCATTTTGGAAGAAAGAACACCGGACTGTTTTTTGGAATCTAAAGATCATCTCATGTGAGACTTTTCCATTATTGAAAAAAAAAAAAAAAAAAAAAAAAACCCTCATTATTAGCGCTGACCCACCATATTTTTGTATTGTATTTGCTTGTATTTGACAGGACGATAACCCCTGTAGGTGGGTAGGCTGCTGATTTAAGATTGCGCAATTGAAAACATCCCTTTTTGTGTTCTAGTAGACTGTTGTTCAGGTGTTATCATTGTTTTCTGTGCTGCACCATGATGGGTTATAGGGAGAAAAGGAGTATTATTCTGAAACATATCTTTGAAAATCAGGATGATCCAATTCAGGCTGAAATCATAGAAGAAAGTTTAGACTTAATCATGCAAAAACTAGAAAAAATCTTGATTAAGGAGAGCTCAATCTGGTGGGAGATTGCAACAATGGAACAATACCTAGCAGATAAATTAATTCCAAAGGGCCTTATTATAACTAAAGAACCCTCTAGTAAGGAGGAGAGTACGGACTTCTATATGAATTGGAAACGAATTACGGAAGAATGTTCATTTTCCTTAATGGATCTGATTATACAGGAAAGGAAGAAACAACTTATACAAATGGAAGGAGAAATTTCACAACTAACTAAAATCATTGAACCCTCAAGAGGTTCAGAAGAATACAACCAGCTAGAGCGTGACATGGAATTCAGAGTAAAAAGAAAAGAAAAAGAAACCATACAACGAAAACAACGAAAGTATGTAAGGGATAAAACTGCACAACAAAAGGAAGATGCAGAAATCACCATAGAAGACACCTCTTCAGAAAGCGAGAGTTGTGATTGCCACCCCGTAACCCCAATTCAACAACATTCAAATTATAGGGGAGCACATAGATCAGAAGGAAGATCACAAAGAAGGACAAATTATAGATCAAGAACTAGATCTAAGGATTTAAGACGTTTTAAACAACCGTATCGAAGATATAGGAATATCAACGAATGGAGACAAAATGAAGGAGAACAAAAACAAAAGGAATATGGAGGTAGGAGAGATAGGTCGGAAAGAAAACAGAGACCGAAGTACAGACCTTTCCGTGATGAGGAAGAAGAGAAAATGAAGCATTTTCTGATACAAGACGAATGGCAGGAAGGAGATACATCAATGAGAATACCTCATAGGAACTCACGGAGAATGACATCGACAAGATATCAGGAGGAAGGCAATATACCCCTAAATATAATGAGGAACAAAAAAAACCACAATGGCCATAGAAGAAATCTAAATATTAGAAGGAATATAGATACAAACAACCAAAATCCATCCTCTCCCCCTTTTTTAGACCTAGGAAGGAAAAGAAGGACCAGAATATAACAGGCACCCCTAAGAACAAAACAAAAACAAAAAAGAAAAAGAACTTAAGAGGGACACGAGGGGGAAAGAAACGCTCAGGAAAACCAAAAGAACCAACAAACACTGTATCGACAGAAAACCTAGAAAAGGTTCATGACAACAGAATCTTTAATCTGAGCACTCACGTTTTGAATCAAGAAGAAAGATCGGTGCTAAACCATGGTTTAAAATATGCACTGGACAACCGCATAGATAAATTTGGAACCTACATTGATGTCCAAAAGTTTACTAGAAAATTGGCTTTGAAGAGGTTTTTTGCCGACAAAGAGACCCCAATATCTCAGAATACCATCACTGTCGAAAAAGAATTCAAACCGAAGTCCACATTTAACCCTTCTTTTGCGAAAGGATGTTATGTAGAGACATTTCAGAAACTAGTATGCGAAGATTTGGAGAAGATAACCCCCAAATGGCCTAAAAAGCCGAACTTAAACAAAAAAGAGAGGGAGGCAATAAAATCCCTACAAGGAAAGGAAGACCTAATAATAAAACCGGCAGACAAAGGGGGAAGTATAGTTTTAATGGATCGCGGTATGTATGAAAAAGAAGCCCTCAGGCAATTGAACGATAGGAGTACATACAGTTTATTGCGAGGGGATCCAAGTAATAAAATAACGAAAGATCTGCAAACCATGATTATGGGCTATAAAGAACAAAAAATAATCACGGAAAAGGAAGCCAAATTTATTATGAACCCGAGTCCATCCCTCCCGGTTTTTTACTTACTTCCTAAGATCCATAAAAATCAGAAAGAACCCCCGGGAAGGCCTATAGTAGCTGGAACAAACTCGATTACTGCTAATTTATCCGAGTTTGTGGATCACGCATTACAACCTGAAGTCATTAAAATACAGGCATATCTAAAAGACACCATAAATGTAATTAATGTCTTGGAGACCATAACTTGGAAAGAGGGGGATTTCTTAGTAACAGCCGATGTGGGGTCACTATATTCCATCATTGACCATCAGAAGGGAATGGAGTCCGTAAACCATTTTTTAGAAAAAGGAGGAACCCCAGAGACACAAAGAAAGTTTCTGATAGAGGCAATCGGTTTCATATTAACCCACAACTTTTTTTGGTTTAAAGATAGATTTTACAAACAAGTCCAGGGCACAGCCATGGGTACTAAATTTGCACCGGCCTATGCAAATTTATTTATGGGCTGGTGGGAAGAAAATACCATCTGGCAGAATAACGAATACATTAATAACATCTTAATATGGAAGCGATATATAGACGATATCCTGTTCGTCTGGAGGGGTAATGAGAACGACCTAAAGGTTTTTTGTGAAGGTTTGAATATTAATCAATGGAACATAAAATTAACCTTCGATATCAGTCAAACTGATATACATTTCTTGGACCTTAACATCTACATTAAAGAGAACAAGATACACACAAGAAATTACTCAAAACCAACGGACAATAACACCTATATCCCAGTGAACAGCAACCACCATAAATTGTGGCTAGAGAACATTCCTTCAGGCCAGCTACAACGAATTCGGAGGAACTGTTCGGAACTAGAGGTTTTTGAAACACAAGCCCAAGTAATGAAGGCACGTTTTGTGGAAAAGGGGTATAAAGAAAAAGATATTACTAAGACCATTACAACTCTAATGAAAAAAGACAGAGCAACTATGTTGAAGTACAAAGACAAAACGGAGGACACTAAACCGGCGATGTCTTTCATCTCAAAATATAATAATCAACATAAAGAGGTTGAAAAGATCATAAGGAAACACTGGCACATCTTAATCAGAGACCCTTTACTGAAAGAATATATCCAAGAAAAACCAAAGTTCATTTACAGAAAGGCGGATAATTTAAAAACGTGTTTGGTTAAAAGTGCTGCTCCAGAGAAAAGAACAGGCCGGATCATGACAAAAGGCTTCCATAGGTGTGGAACTTGCCCCATGTGTAAGATCCATAAAAACACACCAATTAAAGTTGAAAAAGTGAGTTCTACAGCCAATGGATCAATCCATCAGATTAAAGAATTCATTACATGTAATTCCAAAAACTGCATATACATGATCGAATGTAAATGCGGCCTGCAATACGTAGGAAAAACTTCAAGAACCCTACGTGAAAGATGGGCAGAACATGCCAGAAACATAAAAAAAGGCATGGAAAAACACCATCTGTCTGAGCATTTTAAAAAGAGCCATAACTGCTCTACAGATGATATCGTTAAAGTTATAGGGATCAAAAAAGTTTGGGGCAATTGGCGCCAGAAGGGCTGTGATACTGCACTTGCCCAAGCTGAAATGAAATATATATATAACATGAGCACTTTGACCCCAAAAGGTTTAAATGGGGATTTCGAACTTAAATGGTTCTTGTAATGAATTCTTGTAGGACTCCCTAAAAATATATAGACGTATTTGGTTACCTCTATTATTTTCCATCCGTATGAAGTTTCCCTTGAATTTTTTTGATATATTTTAATGATATTTATATGATCAATGGTTTATGACGTATAGATTCTTATTATTAAGATACAGTAAAATGCATTTATTTTAAATTTTCCTCCATGTATGCTGCTATTAGGTTAAAGAACCATCGTTATTATATTAAGAAATTTTAAAAACATTGTGATATATATAGATTGCCAGCCAGTATAAAAGTCGGGTCATGTGATGGTCGTTCCAACTTTTAAAGACATGCATATTGCTTGCAGAATACTATGTCCATATACTAGCGGGTCAGCTATACGCCTGTTGCGTTCCACTCAACAGGAAGTATAGCGCTGACCTATAAAGATGGCCGTGCGTGTCACGTTGAGATCACGTGACACGTTCAAAGCAGCGCTGCGTTCCACCAACGTCGGAGCGCACTGTGAGGATTAACGCTGACCCAGAAAGATGGCCGTGCGTGTCACGGTTATATCAGGTGACACGTTTGAACATGGCGCTGCGTTCCACCAGCGCTAGAACGCACTGTCGGGATTCACGCTATACGCTAGGTCCTGTATGATACAGACCTTTTGGAAGGGGGGAACCTATTGTGTAGATTCAAGTGTCCTACACGTCATCCGGTGAAGTGACACCAACGGATGTCCTAAGGAGGGTATGCCCATATTAGGACTTCCTGTCCACATTTAACATGTTTTAAAAGGATCGTTTTTATATGTACAGAGTGTGGTTTGATGCATTTGTTTTATGGCTAATGTTCAGCTAAATATGACACCATTTTGTTGTACCAAAGGGATAATTAATGTTAATTGAGGAGACGCCCATCTGTTTGGTCTCATTGAGCAATGGGTATTTATACCCCAGCAGAGCAAGGAATGACACCACCTTGATAAAGACCTAGGAAAGGTCGAAACGCGTTGGTGCGGTGTCCGTTTTTTCTGTATTAACCCATCCTTTGTAGATACTGGCAGCCTGTAACCACTACCCCCCAGAGGTATTATTTCCCGGGTATACCATCTATCCTCGGTGGGTTGTGTTGTGTTGACATCTGGCACCAGTTATCCATTGGTGTGTTTATATATTTTTTCGTCTTATTAAATGTCAATAAATAATACTTTTTGGATTTTACCGAACGGGTCTGAGAAGCCGTTTTTTCAACAACCAAAAGAAAGAAACCTTGATGAGAGTGGATCGATGTCTTTTATGTAAGCATACAAGTGAGCATCATTTTATCGCACTCATTGTCATCTGATGATTCAAAATCAGTGTAAAGAAACCGTTATATGTGGGGGTAGCAACTCCTTAATGTAAGCTTTATTGTAAGCATCAGTTTCTGAACTCAACACACGTGGTGATCCCCGTAAAGTTGTCATCTGCACAAGGGCCATAGGACAGGACTTGTTTAAAAAACCTCATCCCCCCTTTCTTGATTGTAAATACACAGACGTACTTCACCATATGTACTTTGTTCTATCTTTTATTCACATACCCCTGGGATAACCATTTTGGAAGAAAGAACACCGGACTGTTTTTTGGAATCTAAAGATCATCTCATGTGAGACTTTTCCATTATTGAAAAAAAAAAAAAAAAAAAAAAAACCCTCATTATTAGCGCTGACCCACCATATTTTTGTATTGTATTTGCTTGTATTTGACAGGACGATAACCCCTGTAGGTGGGTAGGCTGCTGATTTAAGATTGCGCAATTGAAAACATCCCTTTTTGTGTTCTAGTAGGCTTTCTTTACATGTAAGACTATCTACCAGTCCTATAGTTATGCCCTGGAAGCTGCTAAACAAACATATTTCCAAACTCATTTCTGCTCAATCTTCTAACCCAAAACATATTTTTAATACATTTAAATCCCTTCTCAACCCTCCCTCACCAAAGCCACCAGCCACTATCCATGCACAAGATCTTGCTTCCTACTTCAGGGATAAGATTGACACAGTATTAGATGAATTGGTATGCTCCAACTCAGTTGGTGATCTGCTCAATACCATACCTGAGCCCTCTGACGCATTAACTTCATTTGATCCCATGAATGAAGATGAAGTATCTGCACTTTTCTTTTCTTTTCCTCCCACTCTACTACCTCTCCTCTTGACCCTATACACTCCCAAATAAGTAAATCTCTGTCTCCTGTGCTCATCCCAATCTTCACTAAAATCTGTAACCTCTCTTTCTCTACTGGTGTCTTTCCTTCATTGTTCAAACATGCAGTTACTACTCCGATTCTGAAAAAACAGAATTCTGATCTAAGCTCTTTCTCAAACTTACTGTGCGGGTCGCTTCAGTCAGGCTTTCGTGCCCAACACTCCACAGAGACAGCACTGACTAAAGTTGTGAATGATCTGGTCACTGCTAAGTCTAAAGGCCACTATTCTCTACTAATTCTTCTAGATCTCTCTGCTGCTTTTGACACTGTTGACCACACACTTTTTGCTGCCTAGGTGTTATCCTTGACTCTGAACTTTCCTTTGTACCCAACATTCAATCTGTCTCAAAATCATGCCACATGCACCTAAAAAAACATATTTAAAATTTGCCCTTACCTTACACAAAGACTCCTAATCCATGCTGTCATCTCACGCATTGATTATTACAATAGTCTCCAAACTACACCAACATACATATCTTCTCTTATCTCAAAATATCTTCCAACATGACCTCTACGCTCCTCCCAAGATCTGCGTCTGTCATCCACACTCATTACTCGCTCCCATTCCCGATTGCAGGACTTTCTTCGGGCTGCACCCACTCTGTGCAATGCCCTCCCAAGCACAATAAGACTCTCCTCCAGTCTCTAAACCTATAAGCGTTCCCTGAAAACTCATCTTTGCTGGCAAACTTATCAAATTTCAAAACCAGTCACAGAACCTTGCATTCTGGTGGAATCGATGCAATAAAGAATACAGTATCTATCCTTATATATCAATACCTATTTCCCTATAGATTGTAAGCTTGCGAGCAGGGCCCTCCTACCTTTTGACTGTCTGTAAATACCCTGTTTGTTGTATCACTGTCTCCTTTTGTAAAGCGCAACGAAATATGCTGCGCTATATAAGAAACTGTTAATAAATAAAAAATAAATAAATAGTAGGGATGCAAACAGTTAAAGATCTCCAGACACATTCCACTCCCTAGGTGTAGCAGCATGATGAGAGGAGGGAGGGCTTGATAATCTGAGTGCACTGCAATAGTTCCTTGCCTCTTGCAAGGAACAGAAAGTAACACTAGTAAGGAACAGTAGTGTTTGACAGCTTGTGAGGATGGACTCCGTGGTGTAAGGCTGTCAGTGTGTGAGAAGGCATACTGCCTGACCTGTATGCTCTGCTCGAGAAGAAGGGAGTGACAGGACTGTAGTTTCAGGCTGCCAGCGCTGCTGCCCAGAGTGGGACAGGTACATCGGCAGCAGCGAAGAGCACACAGGCACAGCTGTGGGGATGCAGAGATGCTAGAGAGCTCCTTTCTGCACTGAGGAGCAGCGGCAAGTGGCCGCTCTGTAAAAGAGTCAGTGTAAGACTGACAAACTGAGTGCTAGCAGGTGCCTGGCGGCTGCCGCCATGACACTGCCGCCCCTAGGCCTGTGCATCATGGGCCTGGTGACAAATCCAGCCCTGCACATATACCAAAAATCCAAATCCTTGTGCTTCGCAAAGATGGAAAGAGGACAATATGCACCCCCACATACAGTATGGACACAATGCATACTGCCGCAAATAATGTTTGTGAGGCAGCGGTCATTTCTTTATAGTGTCCCTATAAAGAATGCATTACAGACATGTTTGTCCTTATCATGTACTATAGTGTGGACAAATGAGGTCTCCACATTTAGGGATCAGTGACCCTTAGATCAACATTTGCTTTACTGACTACATAGATGTGATTTGCACATCCTTAATGTGCCTCTAATAAATTGGGTGATAAATCGTATTGTGCGGGAGCCTTTACAGATACACAATCACTCTAGATCCAACACCTGGTTTGTGTCTTAGATGTACCATACTAATTGTTGTAACCCATTATATTTCAGACATCTGTGTACTCCTATACCTTATTCTTATTATTTTGTGCCAGGGAGGTGCCTGGCACAATTCCTGTGCTTTGCTATCAATTTACAGGAATTCTAAACTGATGAAGGCAATTTGGGGATTGTGGGCATTTGGCAAGTTTATATTTAATTATATTGTATTCCTTATCTTCTAGAAAGGCTCTGGAATCGTTGGGTATTCCATGTTTCTTAGGAGGAATGGCCAGAGGCATGCTGGGAAGGGAAAGCCCCATACATATTCGTCAGAACCGAAGAGATGCACTTAAGGAAGCAGATTTAGTTATATTGGCTGGTAAGGAATCAAATCTGCAATTATAGAAGTAGCTGCTCCTGAAGTCCACCTCTGTGTGGGATGGGATCCCACATGGGATGGAATGCATGGGATCATGCTCACTAATTGAAACACCCAGCACAGTAAGTGGACTATGTAAACCTCACAGCTAATTGGATTCTACCATGATGTTTCTTCTGTACTTCGTATTCCACTTTCAGGCACAGTGTGTGATTTTCGTCTTTCCTATGGCCGAGTTCTGAACAGACGCAGCAAGGTCATTGCAGTGAATAGAGATCGCTCTCAACTATTAAAGAACTCTGATATGTTTTGGAAGCCAACTGTCGCCATACAAGGTCATTCTCGTATATTTTTTTCATTTTCATGTTTTAAGGGGTATTCAATCACCGGCAGCCATCTCCCGATGGGGGAGATGGCTGCGGGGCCCTATTCAATGCTGTCTTCCCCAATAGCATTGAACAGGGGAGCTCGGTAGAACGATCCCAACTTCACAATCAGTTGGGCTCATTCTGCCGAGAAGTGACGAGCTCCCGGCCGCAGCTCGCCTCTTTCCGGCCGCAGCTTGCGGACACGCCCCCTTCTCGACCCGCTGCAGGCAGGACATTTAATCCCACCTGCTTGTTCTCGGTAGAGCAGACCGAGAACGGGACTTGGTCACAACTTTTGGGCCAGCTCGACAGCCGTGACCCCAGATTGAATACCCCCCCTTAGTATCTAACATTTCACAAATGCGATAAAGGCTGTTAAATTAGTAAACCGTATCCTATTTTAATGTACCCATACAGAATTTCCTTTTTTTTAATCAATCAATACACGATAAATAACAATTGCAATCAGGTGATTATATGACAATAGATTTCAAATACAATAAACATAGATTATAAATGTAACAGAACTAGGAAAACAATGCACATGAAGTCATCTGGAGAGAAGAAAAAAAAACAATCCACAATTTACTAATTTAAGCTGTTTTGCCCTCGACTTATGCTGACAGTGTATTTGTAGTGAAATTTTTTCTTTCCAATATTATGGAACTTTTGATCGTCTTTGTTATTTTAGGTACTTTGAAAGTACTTTAATTCCTTCTGTTACCTTGGTGGAACTGGCACATCTGTTCAGTGATGTATGACGGTTGAGGAAATCTTAAAGATTTCACAGATCACTAATTTCCTAGAAATATAGCTAGTCTTCTACTAGTAGGTGGCAAAGCTATTGGAAATGTAAGCTTTTAAGGGGTGTTCACATGGTGCGATTTTGCTTGTGATTCAATTCGGATCGAATTGAAAGGTACGTAAAAACTATTAGATTTGGACTATATAGTACAGATATGTACTATATAATCTTGCCTGCACGTCTATTTTTCTATTCGATTTCAGGGCTGCACATCGGGATCGAATTGGCATAGAATGCAGCTCCATTCAAAACTGTTGGATGTCTATTCGATTACGAATTGTTTTTGCTTATATAAGCAAAATCTAGTAGAAAAATAGACCAACTCGAACTGTGTATATGGGGCATCAGGTGGATTTTTCGTTTTGTTTACAAACAAAAAGCTGTGTTTTGTTTAATTGCATAAACTGCATTTTTTATATAGACTGTTTTGTAAATCTCTTCTAGGTGATGCTGGTTCATTCATAATCAGTCTGTTAGAAGGACTGAAAGGATATACATGTCCCTCAGAATGGACAGAAGGTCTGAAGGCAGAAGATGTCACGAAAGAGAAGGCCAACCAGTAATGTATCCATACCTGACCATTCAATTGTCTAGTGGCTAAGCAAATCCTTTCATTTCCAGTAAAGTAAGGCATGCTTTGGGCTTTAACAACATTTAATGAGAATGCATGCTACCATTGGTCCTAATTCAGACCTTTTAGCAAGGCTGCAATTTTTGCAGATGGACAAAAGCATGTGCACTGCAGGTGGGGCAAATGTAACACTGCGCCATTTTTCACTGTGAACGCATCGGCTCTACTACCATTAGCGTGGGACTTTGGAGGGTTCAATATTCAAGGAATGAGTACATTGTGAGCACCACTGGATTAAAAAAAAAAATTATATTCTATCTAATTCGCATTCTATTAAATGTCACCCTGTAGATCTAATGATTGCATACCGAATACTTTGTGTACACTCTCATTCCCACACAGTCATTTCAGAGCAGCAGTAACATTCTCTATGACTGCCATATACTGTAGGATACACCAGCACCAAGGCGGCTGCTTCATGTTCTGGTTTACTTTTACTAACACAGCACATGTAAAGATTATACTGAACAGTTTGATTTTCTCCAATTAACTTCTTCAGTTGTTAAATAGGATGCGGTTCATCTTTTCAGTAGATTGTCGCTAAGATAATTATTAATACTGATTTATGAGATCGGAATGCAGAATAATCTCAGCTGGTATATCTGTAAGTGTTCAAGTGCTTTCAGTGATTGCAACTCACTAAGCACGCTACAGTTATTTTATGGTTAACACCATCTGCAGCAATTCGCAAATCTTACAGGCTGCATGCTAACCATACAAGCATCAATATAAGCTTTAAATAACTAATTATAGTTCTATGTTTTAACATATTTTTAAGTTTAGCCATTGTTCGGCCAATGCCATATCATTAAAATTGTCTGCTAGACAGCGCCTTTTGTTCTTTGTTTGAAGCTTAGAAATATACAGTTTTTCACCTTCTGATAGTTTTGTTTTACAAAGGAAGAGATTTGTTGCTTATCTTGTGTCCTCTCTGGACTTTAGCCTACATTAGGGCAGATGTATTAAGCTTTAACAAGAGATAAATGCAAGGGTGATAAGGAGAGATAAACACCCAGCCAATCACCTGCTAACTGCCATGTTACAGCCTGTGTTTGAAAAAAGTCAGTAAGGAGCTGATTGGCTGGATGTTTATCTCTCCTTATCACCCTTGCATTTATCTCTTGTTAAGGCTTAATAAATCTGCCCCACTGTTTGATGTGTATGAGGTCAAATATGCTTTTCAATTCTTTTAATTTAGGAAAAAAGCTGAGGAGAAAACTGAGAGGCACCTGAACCCCCTGCACGTTTTGCATCTGGTGGAGGAAGCTATATCAGATGACAGTATCCTTGTAGCAGATGGTGGAGACTTTGTAGGCAGCGCAGCTTACATTCTACGCCCTAGAGGACCTCTTCGCTGGCTGGATCCAGGTACGTGCATGTAAAGTAATATTTTCTTTATTCATTAGTTATATCATGTTTTAACTCTCTCCACGTTTATTTACTAAGCTTAGTAAATAGACTGTGATATTCCCTGTACACAATCACAATAGGATTAATTTAATCAGAAGACAATTAACATATTATAAATTAACTCGGTAGTTTTATTTTGTGGGTAGAAATTAGTAACGCAGACAGGGAGAACATGCAAACTCCTACAGAAAAGAAACCGGACTGAATTCAAATAGTCCTGTGAGGCTATTCAACTAATCTCTGCGCTACTTTGCTACCCCAGAGTAAGGGGCACATTTATCTATTTAAAACTCATTGTGTTTGATAAATGGTGCTCCAAACAGTCCATTCCTCTATTGTCCATTTGTGGAACACTTCATTAGCCA
Organism: Crinia signifera; assembly: GCF_055691185.1. NCBI lineage: Eukaryota > Metazoa > Chordata > Amphibia > Anura > Myobatrachidae > Crinia > Crinia signifera. Next base: position 82,774,609 of record NC_139226.1, read on the forward strand.
TAACATGTAGGTTAGAGGGGTGACTATAGAAGCTTGCTATATCAGAATAGAGAGACAGTCCACCTCGCTCTAAACTCTCACACTTCCACCAATCCTCAGTTTTTAGATTAGTGCCATAGGAGTAAAAGAATTTTAGTTCGTTTTGAGTTTCTTTTTAACTATGCACCTCAGCCCTGCTTGCACGAGTCTCGGGAGTAAATTTACAAAGATGGAAGTTCTACTGATGGGATGTTGCCCATAGCAACCAATCAGATTCTACCTATTATCTTCTAGAAGGTGCTAAGATAGAAGTAGAATCGGACCATCTTCAGGAAAGCTCCCATCTTAGTAAATTTACACCTCAATGTGCTGGGGAAGTGGGGTGTTAGCTAGTATAGCCTTTTTCCCAATTGCCTCTGAACTGGTATATAGACTGCCTTTTCTGGAGCTTACCGTGTAGGCCAGCGGTTCCCAACCACTGTGCCGCGGCACACTAGTGTGCCGTCAGCGGTGGTCTGGTGTGCCGCAAGAGACAGGGGAGCCAGTGTCAGTGCGCCCAATGTCAGTGCGCCAGTGGCTGTCAGCTCAGCTGAATATCAGCGCGGCCGCCACAGACCCCGCTGGCAGCGGGGTCTGTGGCGGCCGCCAGCGTACTGACATTCAGCTGAGCGGACAGCTGCGTTGCAGCCAGGTCAGGAAATGCCCGGCAGCGACTAGCACTGTACACAGAGCCTAATTTCTGTGCACAGGATAGGTGGGCGGGCTGGGACAGGAGGGGAAGCAGCAGCCTTAAGCAGGGGTATCAGAATGGGAAGGAGGGGGCAGACCGCTCCCCCCCCCCCCCCCACGCGAGAAAGGCGCCACCACTGGAGGCAGAGCCGGCGCAGGGAGCCAGCCCAGTATAATCACGGTGGGTGCTCAGCTCTTATAACTGCAGCTGCTGCCTGGTTTCAGTGCAGCATAGGGGGGCAGTGTGTGAAATCACTAGGGTTGCCAATGTGTTTCTACGGGGGGGGGGGGGGCTGTATGTTTTATTACTGTGGGGACCAATGTATGTGTTGAATTTTTTCCATTGGGGCAAATGTATGTGTGGTTTTTTTTGTTTGTTTTTTATCCCCGTGGGGGACTGATGGTGTGCCTTGGCAATTTTAAAGTTTTGTCCAGTGTGCCGCGAGCTGAAAAAGGTTGAAAATCACTGGTGTAGGCAGTAGGGCTGGTAAGTACAGTAACAGCCTCCAGTAGTAGTTTTGGACAAAGATCTCAATTAAGCTGATATATTTGAGCACTGCATGTCTAAAGGCCCCCATACACTAGGGCGACTTGTCCTTAGGACAAGTCGCCCCCGACTTCCCCCTGAGCTTCCCCGGCTGCTCCCCGGGGGAGCTTGATTAGATTGGCACTTGATGTGCCATTTTTTACATGTGATAAATCGTCTCGATTTATCACATGTAAAAAACCCGGGGAGCAGGGGGGGGGGGGGGGGGGGGGGGCTACAGAGGTGGGAGCTGGTGGGAGCAGGGGGGCTGGGGACGCTGCGGGGGACACGTCTGTCTCCCCCGCTGCTGGTGACGCTGCGGGGGACAGCGTCTGTGCGGCGAGGTGGTAGAGGGAGCAGGGGGGCTGGGGACGCTGCTGGGGACGCTGCGGGGGACAGCGTCTGTGCGGCGAGGCGGTAGAGGGAGCAGGGGGGGCTGGGGACGCTGCGGGGGACACAGGCAGCATAGAGCCGGGCAGGGGGAGCCGGCGGGAGCTGTCAGTGCTAGAAAAAAAAGCCTATACAATGAATGGGCAGCCTGTGATTGACTGAGCGCTCTCTCAGCCAATTGCTGACTGGCTGAGAGGGCGCTCAGCCAATCACAGGCCGCCCATGCATTGTATGGGCTTTTTTTTTTTTTATTCAATACTGACAGCTCCCGCCGGCTCCCCCTGCCAGGCTCTATGCCGCCTGTGTCCCCCGCAGCGTCCCCAGCCCCCCTGCTTCCTCTACCGCCTCGCCGCCCCACTAGGTCCCAAGTCGGGTGGTCGGACGTGCAGCAGGTCCGACCACCCGACGCAGATCCGAAGCGCACGGGACCGCGCATCGGATCTGAGGGGACATCAAAACTAGCCGATTTTGGTCCGATTTCGGCCAGATCCGACTGATCTGGCTGAAATCTGACCAAAATCGGCTAGTGTATGGGGGCCTTAAGCCCTGTGTGATATCACTGCCAGGATCTGGTGTCCATGCATCCATCCCCCGTGCTTGCCAGTAGCTTCCGGCTTTAGCCACCTGATTCTCCCCGTAGCAATTGTTTTACATAGTTCCACAGTAATGGAGATGTACAAACAAGAGTGGGTTTTTTAAGCCACTATTGGCGCCATTTCTCTAATGCATTGCAATTTGTCTAATCTCCTGATCCCTAATTGGTGTTTTTTTTTCTGGTGCTGGCGCCATTTTACACAGAGTGGAGAGATAGCTGTTTGTTCTTGGCAGGAATAACCTGGATTCAAGTGCACACAGGGACTCAAAAATGTAATCCCTGTTCAGAACAGCGCTTAAGCTTAAAGCGGAGTGGAACAGAAAACTAGTATAATAGTGCTGGTCTTTCAGTGGAGGCTGTAAAGGGAGGCACTGCAGCTATACAAAAGGAACACAACACTTGTTTCCTATTTATTAGTCCCTATACTCATAATCTGTATTTGAGGTATAGCAGACTCTCCTCTGCTCATCAGTTTCCCCTAGCAGGCATCTGCTGCACTGTTTCCGTATGAAGCCTTTAGGCTGGGGAGTAGCTTTTTTCACCATACAACATGTCAGGGAAGCCAGATAAGATTTCCAAATCAAAGCAAGGTGCGGTCTTATATTTCACATTCTCCAGATGCAATAAAAAGAAGGGTTGCATGGAAAAAGGGGCTCTTTGCATAGAGTGCAACTCTGAGACCATGGGTCTAATTCAGACCTGATCATAGGACAAATTTGTCCTCAAAATGGGCATATTGAGAACAAATGTGTCCAGGGATTGAGTCTGAATTAGCAACATGTGTCTGCTTCCTGGAGGCACCGTGGAGGTGTAAAAGATCCAGGAATGGGCTATATCCTTAATGGGTGCTATCTCAGACATACACTGTAAGTACTGAAAGTGAGTCCAATCCTTCTTTAGTCAGCACCAATGTCCAGAGAGGAACCAATTTAAGCAAGGAATATGGCAAAATGCCTTTCCGAGATGGCTTGAACTCTTAACAAGATGGTCGCCTCCTCTGGGGCAGTAGTCATCTGCTGTCTTCTGTCAGAATTCCCTGGGGATTCAGAGCCAGCACACTCCTCTCCTGAGTAAAGGGAATATTAAACACTTAGTGGAAGGATCCCGCAGGTTGGGACGCGTATTCTGATTCTTCAAGCCGTCACCAATTAAAATGTACACCATAATCCACCATAATGTTTTCTATTATGTATTTACTTTTAAATGTTATGTATATCTTTTCTGATTAGTTATTTTTAACTAATAAACAGATTATAATAAAATGTCCATCAGATTCAAGACTCTGAATCTGCAGAATCTTCTGCTGATTCTTTTTTAAATGTAAGAAGAAAGTTTTTTTATTTTTTTTGCCCATTTTCTCATTTTAGGGAAGCATTAAAATAGACTTGTCTTAAACTGGACACAAAGTTACAACCTCTTGGGAAGTTCTGGTATCTGTATCCATTTTGCAGATGACAACACATAGCCTTGGCAAAACCAATATTAGGGTAGATGCTCCTATCACTCGTGTTGCGAAGGCCACAGTTATACCCATTGTACACTCAGTCACTTTGAAAGACAAAGCTTAGTAAACTGAACCCAAAGTTAAGTGAAGTAAGACCATGATACGCTGGAGAAGATTATTTTACCTGGACACATTAGACTTCTGTACTCTAATGCTGCTTTCAGACCGCATAACTGGCTTTGACCCTGTATTTGGAAACGTTTCCAAAAACGGGTCTGCCAGATAAAACCCCTTTCACACCGCAGCACTTAAACGGTATATTACCGTTTAAGTGCCGATTTTTTGACACTGGCAGACCCGTTTTTGGAAACTTTCCAAATACAGGGTCAAAGCCAGTGCAGCCTTCAGCCCTCCCCTCCGTGCAGCTCCCCCCCCCCCCCTCGCGCGTGTCGACCGAGAGCATGTCGACGCCCCCCGCTCATGTCGACGATTTTGAGCCTAAAATACCGGTTCTGAAACGGGTAGGACCCTGCATTTTAACCGGTTAGAAAAAACGTTTTTTTCTAACCGGTTAAGTGGTCCTGCACCTTTCAGACCGCACACATTACCGTTTTAAAAGGGTAAAAAAACGGCAATATACCGTTTTTAAAGTGCGGTCTGAAAGGGGCATAACTGTACTGGAAACAGCAGTGAGGCACTGAAAGCCTAAAATGGCTGATAGAACTATGGTTTGCACTTGGCTACATAATGATTGTACTGCAGTGTGTAATATCAGAACAATTACAATGCCCAAATGTTACAAGATAGCTTTTGATATTTGTAATTTACATTTCTCCTTCGGGAGACGTCAGGGGCCACAGGCTTTACAATGGGTAATGGGAGAGAGCACCAGAACCCTATAGGTTAATCCTCAACTGTTTCTCAGGCAGCCAGGCTCCTCCCCTCCTTTACCGCACCTCCAGGCCAAGGAACTCAGTTTTTTTCGGGTGCTGGCAGGAGTCAGATGCATCTTTTTAGAGGGGATGCATTTTGCAGCCTATCTTCACATTTATTTAAACAAAAAAATGTTTTCTTCTCACCGACTGTCAGCGACAGAGCAGCAGCGCTGGGGGTCTGAGCAGACACCTGCGCTGCTGGCTCCATCACTCAGGTCCGGAGCTGCAGCGCCACTTGTGGGTGGGGACCGCAGGGGCCCCCAGGCAATGGGGAGCCACTACCACTGCCGCGCACCTCAGAAAGTTAATCTGCTCCCCACCGGGAGCACGCGTGATCGCGCTAGCGAGGCACATTGAGGCTTTAGCAGTTGGACGGGGGGGACCGCTGGCTGCGCTGACAAGCGGACAGCTGGTCCGCCACCCGCTACCACTGGACCACCAGGGTAACCGTTTGTGAACACTTCCCTGGGGGTCATTTGTTAGCAGGGGAAGGAGGCTCCCCCCCAGTTCACACTAATGTACGCATTTCCGCTGTTTTCCCTCCTCTTGCGAATGATCCGCAAGCTGAAGGCGGAGGGCGGCATGTTGATTCTGGTGGATCTGCATTGGCCCAGACGGATCTGGTTCTTGGAACTGCAGGCCCTGTCAGTGGCTCCTCCGGTTCGCTTATCCCTGCGTCCAGACCTGCTCTCTCAGGGTCCGTGTCTACACCCGGATTTGAGGTGTCTGGCTTTGACGAGGTGGCTGTTGAGACCTTCCTGTTAAGAGCCAGGGGCTTTACCTTGAGAGTGATCTCCACCATGCTCAAGGCGAGAAAACCTTCCACGAGAGGGGGTTTATCATCGCATTTGGAGGGCTTACTTTTCCTCGTGTTGAAATTGCTGCATCAATCTCAGGACTTACCGCCTGGCTAGGGTTCTGTCCTTCTTGCAGAAGGGCCTAGAGGCTGGGTTGCGCTTATCTTCCTTAAAGGTTTAAGTTTCGGCCTTGTCCAGCTTGTTCTGTCAACGGTTGGCGCTGTTGCCAGATGTCCACACATTCCTGCAGGGTGTCTTGCATATCCAGCCTCCCTTTGTTCCCCCGGTTGCCCCATGGGATCTCTCTCTAGTCCTGTCTGCTCTTCAGGGCCCACCTTTTGAGCCCTTACGGTCAGTGGACCTGTGTTGGTTCACCTGGTTTTCTTGTTGGCGATCGCTTCGGCCAGGAGAGTCTCTGACCTGTCAGCTCTGTCCTGTAAGTCCCCTTTCTTGTTCTTCCATTCGTACTGTCCCTTCTCACTTACCCAAGGTGGTGTCCAGCTTTCATCTCAACCAGGACTGTATCGTTCCGGCCTTTAGACAGTCTGATGTTTCTACTGATTGGTCCTCCTTGGATGTTGTTTGGGCATTGCACATCTACCGGTATGTGCGCCGCACTAGGCCGTTCCACAAGTCAGACTCTCTCTTTGTACTCTATGGCTTTCAGAGAAGAGGGTGGCCTGCTACTAAGCAAACTATTATCTGCTGGATGCCCTCTGTCATCTGGCAGGCATACTTGGGCGCCTCCCTCCCGGTTCCGGTGGGAATACAAACACAGTCCACTAGGCCTGTGGGGGCGTCTTGAGCTGTTAGGGGCGGTGCAACAACTGAGCAAATTTGCAGGGTGTCAACTTGGGCGTCCGCCAGTAATTTCTTGCGCTTTTACACTTTTGACACGTTTACCTCTCAGGACTCGGCCTTCGGCCAGAGTGTGTTGGCTGCAGCACTGGTGCGTCCCCACCCATAGGTGGCAGCTTAAGAACATCCCATTGTCAAGCCTGTGGCCCCTGACGTCTCCCGAAGGAGAAAATGAGATTTATTTCTTACCTGGTAAATCTCTTTCTTCGAGGACGTCAGGTGCCACAGGGATTCCTCCCTGCTGCGCCTGCTTTACTTTCGTTACAATTAAGTTACGATTACGTTATATTATTCCTCTGTTGAGGGTCCTAACGTGTTCAGAATGTGTTCTGTGTGGTGCTTCTCTTCCTTCTCTCTTGTCTCCTGTCTTGGCTTGTTAAAAAAAACTGAGTTCCTTGGCCTGGAGGTGGGGTAGAGGAGGGGAGGAGCCTGGCTGCCTGGGAGGCAGTTGAAGTTTAACCTCTAGGGTGCTGGTGCTCTCTCCCGCTCCACTACCCACTGTAAAGCCTGTGGCCCCTGACGTTCTCGAAGAAAGAGATTTACCAGGTAAGACATAAATCTCGTTTTATTGCCCATTAAGTTTGTTCTTATAGTGAAGGTAATATAAATGGTGTATGCTTATTAATATAGGCAATTTACTGTTACTCTTCCCATATGCTGCTGCTTATCTGTAGAGCCAATTTGAAGATTAATTCATGGTCCAAATGTATTAATTGTAGGTGCTTTTGGTACTCTGGGAGTTGGAGGAGGATTTGCCTTGGGAGCTAAACTTTGTCGCCCCGATTCAGAGGTATTGACATTTTTTATTAGATAACATATTTGCTTGTGACTTTAAGTATGTTTATGTCTATGTTCATGACTTTTTTAAAGTCCAGACTTCAGAGCCAAAGGGGGGTATTCCATCCCCCATCACTATTCCCTATGGGGGAAATAGCGGAACGATTTCTGGGTGTTTCTCGTGGCTATGCCCCCTTTTCGGCGCTCAACAGAGCTGACGCTGAGCCGGCCGAGAACGGGACCGAATTAAATACCCTCCTTAGTATCTAACTTTATTTTGCCTTCAATACTCATTAGCAGTCCTTACAATAGTTTAGCACCCTTTTAGAGGAGGTATAGATGGGCATACAAGGGAGCTCTTCCCTCCCCTCTTGTCTTTTCCCAGTTGAAGATCAGACTCTTAGGTCATCGTTTTTAATTTGTGCTGCAAGCTTACCTCCTCTGTGAGTCCAGGTAATCGCTATACCAAGTAGTCTTGGAGAGAAAGAAAAGAGTTGCACTATGGATGCACACCAAAAGAGAAGGATATTTTGCAAGGGAGAAAAAATTATCCTAAAATATTAAAATATAAACTTTTATTGATATTTTATACTAAAAAGAAGGGAGAAAAAACCTGTGCAGATTTGTTAACATATGGAATCTCACCAGGTGATCTCCTTCTATTCCTTGTGAAATTATTTAGAGGTTAAGACTTTTACATACATACATACATACATACATACAACATATATAGTTGTAAAGATAGTGGTGTATTCTTTTATCTTGCTTCAGCAGTTCCTAGGTTAGCAGTTCCTGGCTAGCCTCAGATAATTGTTAACTTTCCTTTCATGGACTTGTATCTTTTTTCAATTAAATCACAGCATCATTCATATCATTGTTTACACATTTCATTAAATTTGCAACAAAAATAGCCAGCTTTGGGGGCTGACACGTGTTTCACAGGTGTTAGTTTTTTGCAGCTCTGATGAAGCTAACCCTGTGAAACACGTGTCAAGCCCCAAAGCAAGATAAAAGAATACACCACTATCTTTAACACTATCCTAACCGCACCAATATAGGCAGGATTGTGAAATGTATTTTGGGTAGTAAATAATACACTGAATAAAACAAGTGGAATTAAAACCACAATCTGATTGATAAAACTGAGACTGCTGACATGCAGTATTTCCCTATTTATAATCACTGCTAGAATAATTCCTAAATATATGAGCAACCATAACAGCTTAGTTAGAGAGAGCTGAATTGCTACATACATATATACTGAGATAGCAGAGTTTTAAAAATATCATAGAACCGGTGTATTAATATAAAGAAGTGTAATTAATAAATGAATACTATCAGCAAAAAGATAGCTCAGTGAGAGGGAGCTGAAATTGCGATATTTAACTACAGCAGAGATCGGGGATACTTGGAGGCAGGTATACTTACATGCACAATTTTAAAACAGCCACTAGATGGCAATGAACATCTAAAGAAAATATTCAGAGAGAATTACAGAACCAGTGTGAGAATAACGGTCTGATATAATCATTCTGAATACTAGATACACAATAAGGAGTGATCTAAATCTGATATAAATAATATGAGGTATATTAAAACCCTCTAAATAAATACAAGAATTGGAAAAATGTCCAGGGAAATGGACTGGCAGTAGCATTCTGTGGCTCTGTGAGAGAGACCCAAAACCCCAATAAAACTTATCTCTGTGTGAAAAAATAACGCAGAAGGACGATTATCAGAGATATACTCAGATATCTCACTCTTGTGTATCAAAATAAAAATAAAAACAATGCATGTAACCCTGAGATAAACCTCAAGCAGATATGAACAACTACCTTAAAAATCTGACGTATTTATACGCATGAGACAATTCACCATAGGTTGAAACAAAAAATCCAAAATAAAGGGATATAATACATTAATATTACCCTAAATTGGTGACGGAAGGAAATTTGAACGGATACATTCCCTTCCCATAAGGACTTGAATAATAATCACAGCATCAGTAGTAGCCAGCTTAAGGGAAACTCACTTTTAATCCCTATAAACACAAAGCCTTTTTCTTTCTGTGCATTCGCACAAACACTATATATGTATGTATGTATGTATGTAAAAGTCTTAACCTCTAAATAATTTCACAAGGCATAGAAGGAGATCACCTGGTGAGATTCCATATGTTAAAAAATCTGCACAGGTTTTTTCTCCCTTCTTTTTAGTATAAAATATCAATACAAGTTTACATTTTAATATTTTAGGATAATTTTTTCTCCCTTGCAAAATATCCTTCTCTTTTGGTGTGCATCCATAGTGCAACTATTTTCTTTCTCTCCAAGACTACTGTTGTGACTTTGTTGCCTGGATAGCACCCATCGCCTACACCTACCAAATAATAACCTATTACTTCCCAATAATATACAAGGGATATATTCTACAAGAAAAAGTGTGTGCGGACCCTCAATTCCCTTTCCCTTATCCCCATTATTTACTGTAAATCGCTTTACCAATGCTGATGGTCTGCAGATGGGCTGGTTATCTGGGGACTGTAGTCTACCTCTGCATGACCAGTTTCTGGTAGCAAGACTCCTGACCATTTTGCTTTGAATTAAGTCACCTGCGCATGCAAAAACTCTGAGTAAGGGCCATCTGAAACTTAAATTAAGGAACTGTTGTGTAGTACAGTTTCTTGTGTAAGCATCTACAATGAAATGTCTCCTGCAACGGGAGGCCAAAAAGAGCCTTTGTGTTTGAGTAAGCTCCTGAATTAAGGAAACACTTTATGTAAAGTCTGACAGGTTAGGTGGTATTGGGTTTCTTTTTTCTTTTGTAACTAGCTTTTAAAAGCTAGTTACATTACAAAATAAAAAACCACATTGGTTTACTTATGTTTCATTTGGCTAAATATGTACACACACACAAATATATGTGCATCCAATATTGGGCAAAATGCATTAGGTTGACATGGACAATAGGTCGACACATGAAAGGTTTTTCACAACTTATATTTTTCTTACGGCCAGCGGTGGATGCTGGGAATGTGGGTATTCCGGGGCTGGAGGTCCGGGCACCAAGGAGTAGAAACTTCTTCTGGCTAGTGCAGCCCTAGGCTCCGCCCCCCCTAATACCCCTTCCTGTCCTCAGAGACCAGTTTTTTTCCTTGGTGCTCTGAGGAACAGGCACCACGCTAAGGAGAGGGCAGTTTTAGCCCTAATTAACTTCGTTTAATTTTTTTTTTTTTTATATATATATATAATTTTTTTCACACCGTCAGACTCGCAGCGCTGCTGCGGCTGACGGCAGAAACCTCCCCCGGCGTCTGGTGGACGGACCTGTCGGCCGCTCACACCAGACACCTCAGGCACTTGGAGGGAGCTGCGGCCGGGAGAAGTACAGGTAAGCGGCTTCCCCTTTGCGGGGAGCCGGATATCACGGCTCACACCGCCGGTGGCTGGGGGCGCCGCCGGAGGCCTGGCAGCGGTACTCTGCTCATGCAGAGAAACCGCTAGACCACCAGGGATATGTACATAACGGCTCCCTCTGTGGAGACGGGTTGCGCTGGTGGTTCCAGGAGGGGACGGATTTACAGTAACTCCCCCCCAAGCTCGCGGCAATGGCCTGTCCTGGGTTCCCGCCGTGAGCGCTCCTCTCCTCCCCCTTGTTTCACAGCGGGGGCCATTTTAGCTCACTTGCTGGCTGCCTGCTAAACGGAGAGGAGCATAAGAAATCGCCCCCCTTTGCCTCCACTGTTATCAGTGACAGGTTGTATTATCCTCACCTCACTTATATGGTGAAGGTGTAGGAAACAAAGTGCCAAATTCCTGTGTGTGTGTGTGTGGTGTGGGGATTGAATATACTGCAGTGTATTTTATCTGTCTTTGTTATTTTTCACAGTTTGTTATGTTAAACTGATGTGAGTATTCTTATACCACATCTCTCTCTGTAGGATTGACAGAGAGCGCAGTATAAGTTCACTTATTCATTTATTTAGTGACTGAAGAATTCTCACACACACAATATCACTGATGTACTTAGGTAACTCCGGTTGTTAATTGACTAAGACACATACACAAATCATGTCAGCAAAGGGGAAATCCCGTAGGCCTGGTCCCGCTCCAGCGTTGCACGCATATACTTGCACAGTGTGCAAAGAAAATTTTGCTAGTGCTGAGCAGAATCACGCAGGCCTCTGTGACCGTTGCTCTCAGCCGGGACCTAGTCCGCAACCCACTGCGGATATTCCCTGCAAACCGGACTGGGCTGCAGACCTGTCCTCTACGATGAGGGAACTAGCTTCCCAGCTGGCAGCGTCACGTAACACCGCTGCCGCACCGACTCCCCAAGTCCAGCCCCAGCCACCAGAACCTGCTTGGGTAGCAGGATTATCACAGTAAGTCCAGGGTTTGGTGCAGGTTTCATCCTCACTTCAAAATGTTCTGACAGGGTCTAGTGCAAATAGACCATCCAGACGTGAGGCAACTCAGCCTCTTTTACAGGACACAGATGATGATGATACATCTGGAGACGATCAGGACGGGGGTGCTATTGATGTAGCAGATGATGTGGGCACTGATACTGATGATCATATGTCCCAGGCCAGAGTAGACAGCCTAATTAAATTGATACGGCTCACTTTCAACATAAAGGAGCCAGATGCGCAGACTTCTGCAGAGGGCCCAGATACTGAACCAGTGTTCAAACGCAAAAAGAAGGACAGTGCTTTTTTCCCTCAGTCAAAGCAGTTAGATAATCTGTTTGAAGAAGCCTGGAAGCATCCAAATAGGAAATTCCTTGTGTCTAAGCGGATTCCTCCCTTTTATCCTCTACCAGACAGCCACAAAAAATGGGAGGATCCCCCTCAGGTGGACACCCATGTCACCAGGCTAATTAAGGCAACGGCCCTGCCCATTCCTGATGTAACATCCTTGAAAGATCCAGTGGATAAAAAACTGGATCAGTTTCTCAAGTCCATATATTCCAATGCAGGGGCAGCTGTTAGACCTAGCTATTCGGCTGCCTGGACAACCAGAGCTATAGCACACTGGGCGGATGCGCTCTTGGAGGGCCTTCAATCAGGTACTAAGAGATCTGAGTTTCTGTTCTTTGTGGACAATATTAGGGAGGCTAGTTCCTACCTAAGTGAGGGCGTATTGGATGCGGGAATTTTTGCATCCAAGATTTCTGCAGTATCAGTGGCTGCACGCAGAGCCCTCTGGCTTAGATCTTGGAAGGCCGATAATGATTCAAAGAAAGCCCTAGAGGCCTTACCATTCAAGGGGGGCATACTTTTTGGAACGGAATTGGATAAAATTGTCACTTCCATTGCAGCCTCAAAGTCGGCTTTTTTGCCCACAGGAACCACTAAACCAAGACAACAAGCCTTTCGATTTTTTCGTCCCTCCAGTAGGGGCAGATCACATTATACGGGATCCTGGCCAACAAGGTCACAACAGTCCTCCCAAAAGGCGCAGAAGTCCAAGCCCAAGCAGGGATGGGCAGCTCGTCGCCAGACCCCAAAGCAGGCTGAAAAGCCAGCGGTCTGACGCCGGGCACACCAAGAACGTGCCATGGGTGGGGGGCCGCCTTCTGGAGTTTGCAGAGACCTGGTCAAGTTCCACATCGGACTCTTGGGTGTTGGAACTAATATCACAAGGTTATGCTCTGACCTTTTGCTCCAGGCCCCCATCACAATTCTTTACAACAGGCCTCCCACTGGACCCTCTCAAGGCAGTAGCCCTCGAGACAGCTGTCTCAACCCTGTTGGAACAGAGAGTGATCATGCCTGTTCCACATTCTCAAAGGGGGACCGGATTCTATTCGAATCTGTTCCTGGTCAGCAAACCGGACGGGTCCTTTCGCCCGATATTGAATCTCAAGAGATTGAATGTGTTCCTGCGGGTACCCAAGTTCAGGATGGAGTCTTTGACCTCCATTCTAAGCACTCTAGAACCAGGAGATCTGATGACCTCACTGGATATTCAGGATGCATATTTGCATATCCCGATCAAACAGGAACATCAGAGATTTCTCAGATTTGCAATATTGGATCGCCATTTTCAGTTTCGTGCGCTCCCGTTCGGGCTCTCAACAGCCCCCCGGGTGTTCACGAAAGTCATGGCGGTGATGGTGGCTCGCTTACACCTTCTAGGCATTCGAATTCTTCCTTACCTAGACGATTTACTTATAGTAGCACAGTCACAGGAAGAAATTCAGAGTCATCTCCAGATTGCTCTGGACATGCTTCAATCCCACGGGTGGATAATCAACTGGAAGAAATCCAGCTTGACTCCATCATCCACCATGATACATCTGGGGGCACTAATAGATACAGAAGCCCAAAGAGTGTTTCTCCCCCAGAACAAGATACAGGACATTCACTCACAGATCCAGTCGTTTCTGGCACAACGCAGAGTGTCGGTGCACCTCTGTATGACATTAATGGGGAAACTGGTATCCGCCTTCCCAATGCTGGAATTTGGACAGTTCCACTTCGAACACTCCAGCTAGCCCTGCTATCTCGGTGGAACCGATCACACATGGATTTGAAGAGGCAGTTCCTCACCATCTCAAACAAAGTCAGACAGTCTCCTCAGTGGTGGCTACTGTCGGACAACCTGAGGAAAGGACGATCCTTTGCAAGCCACGATTACATCGTAGTGACAACAGATGCCAGCCTACTAGGCTGGGGAGCTGTGACCCTGGATCAGTCATTCCAGGGCCGGTGGTCACTCCAGGAAACAAAGTTATCAATAAACGTACTGGAGCTAAGGGCCATCTTCCGGACGTTCGACCAATCAGGAACTCTTCTTCACGGAAGGCCAGTCAGAATCCAATCAGACAACGCGACAGCGGTCGCGTACGTGAACCATCAAGGGGGAACCCGGAGCCGAGCAGCCATGCGAGAAGTGACCCAGATCCTCCTATGGGCAGAGAAATTCCTACTCACCCTGTCGGCAGTATACATTCCAGGAGTGTTGAACTGGGAAGCGGACTTCCTGAGTCGGCAGACGATCCTCTCAGGCGAATGGTCCCTCCATCCGGAAGCATTCACAATCCTGACAGACCAGTGGGGAATGCCACAAGTGGACCTTATGGCCTCAAAGCACAACAAAAAACTCCCACTGTACGGAGCCAGAACAAGGGACCCACAGGCATGTCTGGTAGACGCACTATCAGCTCCTTGGCCGTTCCAAAGGGTGTTCGCATTTCCACCAATTCCTCTAATCTCCCGTCTACTTCGACGCCTCAAGAGGGAGAAGGTGACCATGATCCTAGTAGCCCCGAATTGGCCGAGACGATCATGGTATCCAGACCTATTGCAAATGGCCAGGGCACCGCCGTTTCCCTTGCCCCTCCGGCCCGACCTCGTGTCACAGGGACCGTGCCTACACCCCGACTTAGCCAGACTGGCTTTGACGGGGTGGCTGTTGAAGAGTCGATCCTGAGCAGGAGAGGATTTCCTCCTACAGTCATTAAGACACTGCTGGCGGCAAGAAAACCATCGTCAGCAAGGGTGTACCACAGAATTTGGCAGAGGTATTTTCTTTGGTGTGAGCCTAGAAGGTTCAACCCAAAGATATATAAGCTCGATAGGGTCCTAGGATTCTTGCAATCAGGCCTGGACATGGGGTTGAGCCATTCGTCCTTGAAAGTTCAAGTGTCGGCTCTCTCTGTCCTTTTCCAGAGAAAGATCGCTACATCATCCACAATCCATACATTTTTACAGGGAGCTCTTCATCTACAGCCTCCCATACGTCCACCAGCAAACCCATGGGATCTCACCCTGGTGCTAATAGGGCTAATTAAGGCACCTTTCGAACCCCTGGAGTCAGTTTCTCTTTCATGGCTTACTCTAAAGACCCTTTTCTTGCTAGCCATTGCTTCGGCGCGCAGAGTATCAGATCTAGGGGCTCTCTCCTGTAGGCCCCCATTGCTTATCTTTCATGAGGATAGAGCAGTTCTCAGAACTAGACTGGACTACCTCCCAAAGGTTGTATCCCGATTTCATATAAATCAGGAAATAGTAGTTCCAGTTTATGAAACAACCACGGACTCGCAAGAAAGCGATGTTTCTTTGGACGTTGTCCGAGCCCTAAAGATTTACGTAGCTAGAACAGAGCAGATAAGAAAGTCTGATTCTCTCTTTGTTCTCTTTGATGCCCGGAAGCTGGGCTGGCCGGCTTCAAAATGCACTTTGGCTAGGTGGCTAAGGTCTACCATAAGGCAAGCATACCTGTTGGCGGGACGACCAGTACCGCATTCGATAAGGGCGCATTCCACCAGGTCTGTGGGGGCATCGTGGGCCCTGCGGGCAGGGGTCTCGGCTGAGAGCATCTGCAGGGCAGCCACGTGGTCTTCAGCTCACACGTTTATCAAATTCTATCGATTCGACACCTTCGCCTCGGCCGATGCGGCTTTTGGCAGGGGTGTCCTCAGTGCAGCTCGGGAGCGGTCCCACCCTTAGGGACACAGCTTTAGGACGTCCCACATTCCCAGCATCCACCGCTGGCCGTAAGAAAAAAGGTGATTTTTGGTCCTTACCTGTAAAATCCTTTTTTCAGAGGCCAAGGTGGATGCTGGGCGCCCGCCCTACCGCTCCAAATCTTGCAGTTACATAGTTAAAGTTCACAATTTAATGTTCAGTTGGTTGAATGTTCAATAAGTTGAATGGTTCCCCTCTCCTATACCTGTTCCTCGGCTTGTTAAAGTTAAAAACTGGTCTCTGAGGACAGGAAGGGGTATTAGGGGGGCGGAGCCTAGGGCTGCACTAGCCAGAAGAAGTTTCTACTCCTTGGTGCCCGGACCTCCAGCCCCGGAATACCCACATTCCCAGCATCCACCTTGGCCTCTGAAAAAAGGATTTTATAGGTAAGGACCAAAAATCCCCTTATTTTCTTACTTTTATACTTTACCATTCCTAAAAGTAGTCCATGTGGATGGTAAATTTTGCCGTCAGCGGTAGCGCAGTGCTGCAACGGTACAGAAATAGACACCTGGCCTGAAGCATGGCCAGGGAATGTGGAACACTAATTTAGGGGGCATGTGATCAAATTTACAGACAACAAAAAACGTGAAGCAACAATGTCGACATTTTTCTTGTGTCAGCTGTTTTGCCGTGTCGACCTAGACAAAGCTACCAGCTGAAACTGCTGAAGATGCACCTTTTAAAAGTAACAAGAAATATACCGATGGTATATCAGGCGCAAATTATAAAGTTAAACTAAATTAAGTAAACAATATCTATAATAAATGTACAGTATGTACCTGCTGCCATCCTTGCTGGCGGGTCGCCAGAACGTACGCGCTGGCGACCCGCCAGCAGCCTCGCCAGCGAGGAGACTGAGACGCACGTGCAGGGTTAGGGGGGGGTGCGGGCAGGCGGCGGGGACCCCGGGTTACCGCCGGCAAGCCGGCGGGGACCCGGGGAACGGATGGAAGCGCCGTCGGAAGGGGACGCGCGCGCCTCTCGTGCGCGCGCGTCCCCTTCTCACCATCGCCATGGCGCTGGCGGGGGATGGCGGCTGGCGACGCCAGCGTCATCCCCTGCCAAGATGGGACCTGCCCCATCTGTACCACAGCATTAATTGGTTAAGGTGCTGCTCCCAACAATTAAAACAACACATCTTCTGAGGAAACCCTCATTATACCACGAGGGAGAAACGCATCAAGAACGGGGAAACTTTTGCTTAACTTAAATGTCCATTGGTCTCAGATTCTAATCTGGACCTGTACCCGCCTATGAATCGCGGACTTTTGGCCAACATACGCAAACATCAATCTCCAGAGAAACCAGAAGGCGTCCAGACTGTTGTGAACGGAGACCTGTAGCGATCCTGCACCGCTTGCCCCATTGGCAGCCACTGTCCATCCCATGCAAAGGATGGGAGAGGTAACATCACGGCAGAGGTTGCTCCCGGCTTATATCACATCTGAGCCGCGCCGGTTGTAACGACTAACTCCATCCACCACAGCAGAGGTTACTCCCGGCGTTGGCTCCTAATACAACAGAGCCACGCCGGTGGAAGCGACCTGCTAATCGATTTTCCTGCCACATTCCACCGTCCTCCTGTCCTGTGGTAATATACCCCTAACGATCAGGACTAATATAAAGCCCCTGGAAACATATGGTTTACCCGAATTTTGCCTTCTATTTGCCCTAAGGACCAAATTGATACAATTTATCTCTGGACACAATTGTCACAAATTATATCTAGTGGAGGCTCCCCACCCCCCTTCAATATAAGGATTCAAGTGGGTAAGAGCACTGGAGCTAAAGTTTGATGATATCTGACTTCTGGATAAACTTTTAGAGATATTAAGTTGATCTTTAATTTATATTATGATGCTATATTTATTGTTTTTCAAATGAATTGTTTTAAAGTGTGTCTTTATATTAATTAAAAACATTGATGTATTAATTGCGCTCTCTCTTTTTTGTTGACCTTTGAAAAGTGCTGCTTAGTAAATTTGTCCCCCTCTGCCTATTCTATAGGGAAGCTAACCTGTAGTAATGACTGACATAGATTATTCAGAAGGGACTATTAGTTAATAATCAGTTTATTTAAAGTACCTTCATTTTCTACCAAAAGTCCTGGAAATTATTTTGCAACTAGAATATAGGTTATGGAGTTTGTTTGTTTTTTGTAAAACATTGGTAGTGTGGGTGGGAGACTGGCAACCACATGCATGTTAATAATGGATACTACTTGTGAATTGCAACAGAAATAATGTACATTCTATTACACTCAAAAACACTCTTTTTTTGGAGTAAATCTTACATGAAAAATCTTTTTTTTCTCTTAGGTTTGGATAATATATGGAGATGGTTCATTGGGATACAGCATTGTAGAGTTTGATACATATACACGCCACAAGGTAGTCTTATTTTAAAATACAACTTGCATTGTCACAAATTTGATCACGATTAGCTGTAAACAAAACAGTGTTTAGGCTTTGTAAGTGACTATAACCAGCAATGAGGCAAAAAAAAACAGCAATTTTTAATAAATGTTGGTATAATTTTATGTATTCCTTCTATGAAATAATAGCTAAATGCAGATGATCAGTGGGGACTGAGGTCTGACCTTTATGTACCAAACTCCCCAAAGCCTTGCTTTGGGGTGTTTGGCCCTGTTGAGTTTGGCCCTGTTGGTATACACAATCACATGGTTATGTCTATGGGGCCTCCTATCCAGCTTGAAAATATGAAGAGTTCAGGGTGTTAGCTGGGTGAGAATATTACTTCAAGAGCCACAATACCAGTTAATTTTACCTCCCCTTGGTACAGGGCTTGGAAATAGGCATTTTATAGCATTAAGTACCATATACAATCAGTGTTTCATAGCAAAAGGGAAGTAAGTTTTATTTATATAGCGCACTTTCTCCAACAGGACTCAAGGCCCTTTACAGACATTAAAAATAACAATGCACATAGTGTAATACAAAGGGTTATCAGTACAAGGAACAGTCAACAATGGCAGTACAGATATACATCACACGTAGAGATATGCACAAGACGCATTCTAATAAGGGACATGGACATGGGGAACATATTTACCGAGCTGTGCAGTACCCAGGCAGCCACATGGTGATTGCACAGCCAGATAGGTAGCCAGTTACATATATATATATATATATATATATATATATATATATATATATATATATATATAGCGTAGCGGGGGGGAGTGCTGCACTCACGGCGTCTTGTTCAAATAAATTTCAGCAGTCTGATGTACAACGTTTCAATGCCTTTATTCTGGCATTTTCGTCAGCAGTCTGATGTACAACGTTTCAATGCCTTTATTCTGGCATTTTCGTCAGGTATGCCAGAATAAAGGCATTGAAACGTTGTACATCAGACTGCTGAAATTTATTTGAACAAGACGCCGTGAGTGCAGCACTCCCCCCCCGCTACGCTGTCTATACACTCGCTCCGACGAGTGTTTGGTACTGACACCCGGCGCACCAGACTTCATTAGACGGAGAGCCGGTACAAAGGAATATATATATATATAGGATTCAGTATTGAATCCCGGCGGTCGGGATCCCGGCGTTCAGAATCCCGACGCCGGAATCCCGACAAGGGGGGGATGTGGATCGCCTCCCCTTGCGGGCGCGCTGCGCACGCCACGCAGCGGGCCCGGTGCCTCGCTACGCTCGGCACACTAATTTATTCTCCCTCCAGGGGTGTCGTGGACACCCCATGAGGGAGAATGTGTCGGCATTTCGGCATGGGGAAAATATAATTACGGAGCTGTGCAGCATCCAGGCAGCCATTCAGTGGTGACAAATTGTATTTCATTTTCATTGGTGGAATTTTCACCCACCCAACAGCTAATAACACTTTAATCCACCCTATCTGCTCCCATAAAGATCTTCCCACATAGCAGCTCTCAGCCTTTTTACCCATTAACAACCTCACTTAGCATCTAATTGTGTCCCAACACACGGACGCACAAATCTATACACCCAATTCTTCTCAGCAGGAAGAAGCCATTCAGCAGCAGCTCTTTATTTGTGCATCCTGGATGGGGTGGAGCTTCTTATGTGATTGACAAAGAGTCATGTGCTAGAGGTTAAAAAGAAATATATGGTGGCACTACTAGTAGCCATGGGGTAAAGCAGTTACCATTTTACACATTGTACAGGCTAATACAAAAGTACAAGAAAATAATAATGAGAATACCTCACTTGTTTATGATGACCGAATAATCTCTTTGGGGGTAATTCAATTGTTTTTTATTATGGCCGCCACTAGATGGCAGCAATTCAATTGTTCTGCCGTTTAGATGTCCAGCAGCCATGGAGGTCACATTTTTTCTCACAACCTCCTGAGGTGCAAGAAAAAAATGGGTACTGTGCTGAGTTTGCACACAAAGCAGGTGCTGGATGACTGCCCGACGGGGGATCCTGACGGTCAGTATACCGACATCGGAATCCTGACTGCCGGTGCTTTAACGGATGCCGACTCAAAGGGGCTACGCTCTCTTGTGGGGTTCCACGGCCCCCATAGAGGTAGAACAGAACCTGTGGTGAGCTAAGCGAACCACCGAGCCTGCACGCGGCCTCTTTGCGAAAAACTCAATAAATGGACAAGTTATGAGGTCCCTGAGTTGACAATGTTTAGGTCGATGGTCACTAAGTTGACCTCTAATGGTTGACACTGACTAGGTCAATCTCTAAGAACGGTCCTCATTGACAGGTCGATGCAAGTTTAAGGTCGACATAGACATGGTCGGCATAGACATGGTCGACATGAATAAGGTCGGCATGCTTTTTTCATGGTCTTTTTTACAAAAACTGGTGTTGTTTCTTACTTTAGTATCCATGTGGGAAGGGGCGTAGCTAGGGCAGAGCCAGTGGAGCTCAGGCTCCAGGCGCTGGAAGTTCAAATGGCGGCGCTAACGGCACCCTGCCCTGCCCTGCTGTGTCTTCTCTTCTGCACCGCCTGGCTCACAAGATCAGCTGTGAGCTGGAAACAGTGTTTTTTGTATTAATTTATTAATGAGCTTTGTCTCCGTCTCTGCACTTTCCGGAGCCACTCTGCTTGAGCAGCTCAGCAGCAGCTGCTCCTCACAGAGCTCAAACAGCTGAGCTTACTACTCCGCTCTATTTGATCGGATCACACAGGAAGCATGAGCAGCAGCAGCAGCTCCTCCTCTCCTGGGCACTGTGACTATTAATGTCCTCCTCTTCTCCTCCTCAAAGATATTGGTTAGTGCTCCATGTGTGTGGGGTGTGGGGGGCCACTGGCAGTGTGTGCTACAGTATATGTATGTTTTCTAGGTACTGTATGCTGCATGAGTGTATGTGCTGTGTGTGTGTATATATGTTATATGCTGTGTGTATGTGTTGTGTTTTTTGCATGCTGTATGTGTGTATATGATATGCTGCATGTGGCTTTTGTGTGTATGCATGCTATTTCTATGTTTGTAGGTATGATGCATGTGTATGTGTGTATGTATGTTGTTTGTCTGTATGTGTGTATATATGTATGTATGCTGTGTATACGCCTTTATGCTGTGTGTGTATGTATGTATCCTGTGTGTGTAGGTATGCTGTGTGTGTGTGTGTGTATGCATACATGCTATTTGTGTATGTATGACAAGGGAGGCTCCTAAGAAATGACTATGGGACCGATGTAATAACGTCTCAGTTTGGCGCTTGTGTAGAAGGCCGGCCAAACTTGGACCTTTTTTTAATAGCGTAATCTTAGGCAAAACCTGCCTTGTAAATGACTGGCCCTTGGAAAAAAGTCTGAATGACCCATAGTCATTTGCTAGGGCCCCTCTGTCTTAAGTACCCCGGGCCCCATTGTGCCTTAATCCGGCTCTGCTGTGAGCAATGGCAGGTGGGGCAGGAGCCAGGACACACTCCCTCCAGACAGGCTCCATGTCCCCGTATACATGCAAACAGCCTACGTTCTCCTCTTGGTCTCCTAGTCCTCCCTCCCTCTACACTCCTCCCCAGCGTGTAATTATTACATCACACGCATAGAGGAGTCCGAAGCGAGACTAGACTAGAGGAGCTGTTAGTGCTGCAGCCTGAGGCTGTAGAAAAAAAGGTGCATATACTGCTGCCAGCCTGGGGCTCAGGCTGGTACGCAAAACAAATAATAAACATTGGGCAATAATGTAATAATTCACCATAGGAAAGTGGGGAGGCCTGCTAAAAATCAGTTGGGGTGGGGGGGGGGGGGGGGGGGGGGAGGGGAGCGACACATACCCTTGCTCCAGGCACCATGTCACCTAGCTACACCACTGCATGTGGGCATTGAGTGAGACTATAACAGTGTGCCCGAAGCATGGCTAGCGCAAAGGTACACTTATACTGTGCCCATGTTAACAAACACCCCAAAAAAGTGAAAAACTCATGGCGACTTTATTCATGTCGACCATGGACATGTCTACCTACGTTGACATAGGGTGTCGACCATTTCTAGGTGTCAAATTAATCACTGTCGACCATTAGTGGTTGACCTAGACTTTGTCTATCATCTATTCCGGAACCAAAGGACAAAATTGAATTGTGACCTATGTAAATATATTTGACACCAAATATATGAGCAAAGGATGACTGAGGTCCCCTTTAGGATTACAGATCATCTGCATTTTCTTTTTCCATTCCTGTAAAACCTTTGCAGATAGATTTGTTACCTTATGAAAACATACCCCACATATGCAATGTCAGTTTCGCAACTGTGAAAGACTCCTCCAATACGCCAGGAATGTAACTCACAGGGACAGTGGTTACCTCTACCGATGTCTCTGCAAGTTAGTTAGTACATAGCCCGGGCATTTAAAAAGAAAAGAAAGAAACAGTCTGTCATCTTTATAATGCTTCCACATTTATTAATGGGAAACGGTCATCTGTCAGACCACACTTAGGTCGACAGTCATTAGGTCAACCCCGAAAGGTCGACTGGCCCCAAGGTCGACATGGGTCAATGTCGACATGACTTAAGGTCGACATGGGTCAAGGTCAACATGACTTAAGGTCGACATGGGTCAAGGTCGTCATGGGCCAATGTCGACATGACTTAAGGTCGACATGGGCCAATGTCGACATGACTTAAGGTCGACATGGGCCAATGTCAACGTGGGTTTAGGTCGACATGAGTTTTTCACTGTTTTTTGAGCCGATGTGTGCCGACAGGCGGTATTTCATGCCCTACCATCCACTAGGGCGTGGTGGGAGAATAAAATAGTGAGCCCGAAGCATAGCGAGCAAAGCGAGGGGCTGCGGTTCAACTCCAACTGGTTTCATGTCGACTGTGTCGACATTCGGGTAAAAAAACTGTGAAAAACTCATGTCGACCTAAACCCATGTCGACCTTGGCCCATGTTGACCTTTAACCCTGTCAACCTTGGGGCCAGTCGGGGTCGACCTTATGACTGTAGACCTAAGTCTGGTCTGACAGATGTACCAATTCCTTATTAATACGTAGGGCCCCTTAGTGTGATACTTAAAAAGAGCTGCTTGCACTAATTCATTGCATTAATTCATATGTAACTTTCACACATATACTGTCAACAATGTTCTCTCTTAGACGCCAGTCATTGCTTTAGTTGGAAATGATGCCTGCTGGAGTCAGATTTCTCGAGAACAAGTTCCCATGCTAGGAAGCAATGTTGCCTGCAGTCTGGCATACAATGGTGAGTTATTTTAGTGTTTAGTATACTTTTCCTGATGGGTTTGATACGAAATCCCGGCGGTCGGAATCCCGGCATTCAACATCTTGACAAAGGGGGGACGTGGATCGTTCCCCCTTGCGGGCTCGCCACGCAGTGGGCCCGGTGCCTCGCTACACTCAGCACACTAGTTTATTCTCCCTCTATGGGTGTCGTGGACACCCATAGAGGGAGAAAGTGTCGGGATTTCGGCGGTTGGGATTTTGAACGCCGGGATTATAACTGCATCCCTTTCCTGACTGCACTTTACAGCCTTTATAAGTTTTCAATGATAATTTTTTTTTTTTTCTGTTTTTTGAAACAATGTTTTATCTACTTCATACTTCATGTTTGTTTCCTAATAAAGTGACACACATCTGCTCTACTCTGTGCTATTCGCACTACTAATTTTCACTCTGTGGCTGCACACATTCCTCCCAACATGACACTACCTCTTTCATATGTTGCCATGTCCACACAATCACAAAAGCAGACCGGTCACTGTCTGCATAAGCCAGGCATTCGCAACCACGGTCCTCAAGGCACACCAACAGTGCAGGTTTTGTAGATATCCAGACTTGAGCACAGGTGACTTAATTAGTACCTGAGTGATTCTGTGCTGAAGCCTGGATATCACTAAAACCTGCACTGTTGGTGTGCCTAGAGGACCGTGGTTGGGAATGCCTGGCATAAGCGTATTTCATGTGATGCCTTAATCCCTTTGAGTGCCAAGTGAATTTGTCAAAATTGGTGTGAAAATTGACAAGCAAAAACGTTTAATCATCATAATGACCTGTAATGTTTACCTTTTATATAGGAAATACAGGGGGAAATTTACTAAGATGTGTATTGTACTTCACATGTGATGTTGCTATGGGCAACCAATCAAAATGTACTTCTTATTTATTTGGCACCCTCTAGAACTGGGCTGGGCAACAACGGCCCTCCAGATGTTGATGAACTACACATCCCAGCATGCCTTGCATCCGTTTCAGCATGGCCACATAGCAAAACTAATGCAAAGCATCCTGGGATGTGTAGTTTATTCACATCTGGAGAGCCTGTGTTGCCCAGCCCTGCTCTAGAAGATAGTAGACTGGATCTGATTGGTTGCCCATAGAAACATCACATATGAAGTAGAATACAGATCTTAGTAAATTTTCCCCATAATCTTTTTATTTTTTTTTTACACATTTTTCATTTGAGTGTATGTAACAAATGTGAGTGATGCTCGCTTTTTTAGCTGATATTTTGAACATCTCTCACAGATTGGCACTCAAAGCATTAAATACTCTGTGCTGCAAGGTCACTTGAAAAAAAACACGTTTCATTTGAAAATTAAATAAGTGTTTAGTCCTATACAGACTAGGCAACTTCTGGGCGATATCGTTCATGATATCACCCAGTGTTTATGCTCAACCCGCCGGACAACACACACTGCCGTTGGTTGTTAATGACCACCTCCAACAGAATGCAGCATGGGCCGAATTCCCCCACAAGTGTGTACACACCCTGACGGTTCCACAGCGATCAATATCTTCAGGTGTTTTACCTGCAATTTCAGCAATATTGTTTGTCATGTGACAGCCCTCCTCTCCAAATAACTGTTAGATTTTGAGTGTGACCCACAATTCTCCTCCATATTTAAGTGATGAGATTGCTACTCCCTAAATAAAGATATTTTACATTTATTTATGTATTTGCATGATTGTTTTTTTTTTCTCTCTGCAGATTATCATATTGTGGCAGATGGTTTTGGAGGGAAAGGTTTCCTGGTGACTCGGCAAGATGAAGGCAGAATAACTGACATCATCAAGGAAGCACAAGAAACAACTAAGAAAGGAAAATCTGCTCTTATTAATGTGCTGATAGGAAAAACCAATTTCCGTGATGGATCTATTTCTGTGTAGAGTTCTTAAACCAAAAAAACCCCACTAGAAATATATTTTCCAATAACCGAACTCTCTGACCTCATTGATAGATCAGTCTGTACGCTCCAGTTGTTTACTAACTCTAGCAGCAGATGTACCTGGAAATTACTCAGAAAAAGGATAGATTTTTATAAACAAGTTTTCCAAATTTTAAAGCATTATCTGTTGTTATGCAACTGATTAAAATGATCTGTAATTGCTATGGTTTCTGATAAAAGTATCTCAGGCACAACAGCTACCATCGGCCCTATTGTGACTTCTAGTGGATATTTGGGTTGGGATCATTTTGTCTACAGCATGTCGGTCGACAAGCATTAGGTAGTCACCACTAGGTCGACATGGGTCTAGGTCAACATGGGTTTAGGTCGACGGGTCATTAGATCGACACAAGCATTAGGTCGACAGTGTCTAGGTCAACAGTCAAAAGGTCGACATGGGGGTTTTTCACAGGTTTTTTACCCGGATGTCGACATGGACACAGTTTCAAGTGCACTGCATTGCTCACTTCGCTTGCAATGCTGCGCTCACAACACTATTTTTTCTCCCACCATGCCCTAGTGGATGGTAGGGCATGAAATACCGCCTGTTGGCATATGTCGGCTCAAAAAACTGTGAAAAACGCCATGTCGACCTCATGCTTGTGTTCTAAACCCATTGACCCAATGCTTGTCGACCAACATCCTGTAGACCAAATGACCGTATCCTGGATATTTCAGGGCAGTTATAGGTTTTCTAAAAGTGTACTGTAGAAGACAGTACTGAATGTGGTGCTGAAGTTTATCTCAGGTAATCTGTACACAGGAGTGGAGAACCAAACTTTGTGCGAGTGGTACTGTTTTACCATTTGTTCTTTTTAATGATTTGAACTAATTGCACGTGAAAGACCAAAATACATAAGTACAAATTAACTTTTTTATTACTTATTTTTACATTAGATATGATCTATCAAAATGAAAAGAAACGGTCCTGTCCCGCTATTGCCATTTCTTATCATCCTAGACATGTTTTCGTTTGAACATATTCTCAACCATGAAAAGACACTTTTTTATGGTGCATAAAAATGGCTAAGTTACTTGAGCTTTCAGCAGTGAAATATACTCCTACATCTCCTTGAACATTAGGACTAGGATCTGATTACCTATAAATAAATAAATCACAGTGTACTTTCATATTTTATGACCTAGGGGTAAACTGACTAATGCTGCCCATACACGCCCCGATACGGGCGTGCGTTCCGTGCTTAACAAGCACGGATCACATTGCATTGCATTGCCTGTGCATGCTTTGTGCATGCAATGTGATGAAAACAAAGTACAAAAAGTATGCAAGCACATACTTTTTGTACTGTGCGATGAGGTGCCGCGGGAGCGCGCACCTCAAAGCACAGAACGCACAGCCCGCATCGCAGCGTGTATGGGCTGCTTAAGATGGGAGTTCTATTGAAGATGGGATGTTGCCCATATCAACCAGTCAGATTATATTTATTCTCTTCTAGAAGGTGCTAAATAAATAAGTAGAATCTAATTGGTTGCTGTGGGCAACATCCAGTCTTTAATAGAACTCGCATCTTAGTAAACCACCTGAGTTATGTATTAGGCACAGATTGCCATTTCCAATGTAGCATATTATATTGAATGAATGCATACAGTACAAGACTTATCCAGTCATTTCATAAGCAGGCAGAGGGTGAATCGAGTTTCACCCATCAATGTCGACCCAAATACTATACTGACCAGACTTTATATGGAACAAAAAAATGGTAATCGCCACATAAATTTCTGAAGGAAGAATTCCATCTCTTAAGCCCTGTACACACGGGGCGATATATCGCTCACGCTGAGAGATATATCTCTCGGTGTCCCGTTTGCATCAGTGACCAGAGATGGTCGCTGACGAAAAAGAAACTTCCGGGGGAGCCCGGCAGTGGAAATCAGCTGGTCGCAGGAGCAAGCTCCTGCAACCAGCGATCACTACGGACAGAAAACGGGAGCGCACACCTGGCGATTTATCGCCGGTGCACACTCCCATCGCTGGCAATATGGTTGCTCAGCAACCATATTGCCAGCGATATTTGCTATAATCGCCCTGTGTGTACGCACCAATACACCATCTAATTCAGTGGTTCTCAACCTCGGCCCTCACATTTTCCAGGTCTCCACACAGAATCAAAAGTAAAATAATTAGCTGCACCTGTGATCTTTTAAAATGTGTCAGTGACTAATGAGTGCAGGGAGTACCTGTGCACCTGCAAGGTGACCTGGAAAACATGCACTGTTGGGGGTCCTTGATGACCGAGGTTGAGAACCACTGATCTAATTTGTAGATGCAATGGTTGTTTAATGAGGCTGGAACTTGTAAACAGGTGACAGTACTAAGTCTGATATTAGTTTTGCTGAAACTGGTAAAGCTACTTCTACATGTTTGTAGAATTTATACAAAGTAAGTAGTGCAAAGAAAAGGTGGTATAGCGATGAGATGTCTGCAATGGTTTTTATTTTTAAATTGCACTTGCCACCCTACTGTATGTCATACCTCCCAACATGACCCTTTCCAGGAGGGACACATTGCTCTGTTTCTGGACTTCTCCCTTAATTAATGATTGCCACTACCTGTGCTGAAGCACCTTTATTAACAATTAACCTGTGTGAAGCAGGTGATGGCAATCATACATAATGAGGGAAGTCCAAAACAGAGCATTGCATCCCTCCTGGAGAGGGTCATGTTGGGAGGTATGGTATGTTACCTTATATCTGGTTGCAATATGCTTTGCGCCAGAATTATGAAGCTTCTATGTGGAGGGTGATAAACAACTACCTGTCATTTTTCAAACCCAGCTTGTAGCATGACATGTAGGAGCTGATTGGCTGGCTGTTTATCACTCTTCATTGTATCACTTTTTGAAGCTTGATACATCTGGCCCTTAGTGTTACACAAAGCCAGTGGTTCTCAACTCTCTGTATTTCTTTAATCAAGCCCAGATGAATTAATCCATTTTGCTGGGTCAGTAATTACCCACATCTCTAAACACACATAACCTAACCTGTTACACAATCCTCATTTCACATTTTAAACCCTATTTTTATGCTTTTGTCAGCATATGGTTTTAGAACAAACACTTTTAATTAGCAACATATTGGTTACTGCATATTTGTTTTGTTGAGGAATATACTCTAAACTTCCTTTCATTTTGGGCTGATCATTTTATTACATGCAGAACTAGATGATGTGACCGTTTTTACTAAAGAAATTCTCTCTGTAAATAATGTTTCAATTAAAATATTTCTAATTAAATAATTGCATTTAACATTTCTTGTCTCCTGCATGCTTTAAGAAATATATAGTTAATTATTTTTACTTACTGTGTGTTTCTGCTACATGACTGGAAAAGGAGCTGTCTGAAGACATTGGTTCTTTAGGTCAATGCCAAAACATCAACACAAGCAAAAGTACCTCGCTCTTCTACTGCTTCCATCTTTACCATCCTTATCATTATGATTGGGAACAGTAAAGCATGAAAAAGTTCCCCCCGCAAATAATAAAAAAAAACATGTCAAACTTTCATATGTCAACCTAGGCAACCGGATCTCGTAGAAATTAGTTGGGTCCCTGGGGGATCTGTAGGTGTATAGTAGCTGGCTGGCTGCATGTTCAATACCCTGATCCTAAACCACTTTATTGCTACATAATGACAATTCCAGGCCCATACAAGGTAAAAAGGCAAGGAAACCCCCAATATACGTGGCGCCTTCAGGCCCTACTGTGCCATTGCTTTCTTCAGTGTGGACATTACATGGCAAGACAATAGTTAACAGATTAGCTATCTAAGTCAACCCTTCATCCTCTTGCTGTAACTCAACGGTTAACTAGCGTTAAGTGCATATGCTGCATTTAACGCTAGTTAACTGGGGGGGGATAAGATTTATTTAAAATGTATTACCAGTGCACCTAACGTGTGCTAGGGACAGCCCGCTGATTAACGCTCGGCACGACTGTCCCCCTTCAATCCCCCAGTAATTAGCAGTGCGGGATAGGAACAGCCTCCTAGGCATAGTTTGCTCGTAAAGCTAGTGTTGTTCTATTCCCACTGCAGGGACAATGATAGCTCTGCTGTGGCTCCAGGCTCCATCGTCTAAACTGATGTGCTGTCTCCAAGAGCGGACATCAGCGGAGGGGGGAGTTTGCTCTCCCACGCTTTGGTGGACAAGATGTTAATATATCTTGTCGATGTCCCTTCCTGCTTTCCCAAGTTATTGAGGCAAAGCAGGAAGTGTTATAGCGGCACGATAAGCGCCACTATAATACATCTACCATATATCAAGTCAGAATGGTTACATGCCAAGTAGCAATACATCTAATCTGTGAAACAAACATTACAACTGCCTTGGTGGTAATTATAAACCCTGAAAAGGTATAGAACCAGTTCATCTGGCCTTACATACAATGCTCATTAAAGAAAAAAGGGTACTTGTTTCCAAGAACGGCACCCACGATTTCCATCGTTTGGGCTCCTAAAAATCTCATCGCATTCCCCTGGAATATTGCGGCATGCGATGCAATTCGATTTTTAATTGTACAAGCACCCATGCCATGAGATGGGTGCTTACAATGAGATGTAACCCCCAGTATCTACGCCGCCCGACTTTTTCATACCCCCACTATCCACGTCGGCGTGGAGTTGATTTTAGATAGTGAGCCCGAAGTGTGGTGAACACACGCGGAATACAAGCCCGAATTACTTTACATGTATTCCGCATTCACTCGCCACGCTTCGGGCTCGTATTCCATGTCCGCTCACCACGCTTCGGGCTCGGTGGCTCGCCACACTATCTAAAATCAGCTCCACGCCGACGTGGATAGTGGGGGTATGAAAAGGTCGGAGGATGCGTACCGCGGCCGCTCGCCACGCTTCGGGATGGAGTGGATACTGGGGGTTACATCTCATTGTAAGCACCCATCACATCTCATGGCATGGGTGCTTGTACAATTAAAAATCGCTTTGCATCCCATTTGCTGGCATGCGATATTTAATTGTACAAGCATCGCATCGCACACCACTAAATAAGGTACACGATGCCATGCGATAGGCACCGTGCTAGGAAACAAGTACCGAAAAAAGAATGGGTTCACTGCAAATTTCCTATGCAGTATTACACTATAATACTTATGGAAGGGATTTTTATAAAAATATTTGTCAGCAAGAAAAAAAAAAAAACCTTTCAATTTGGCATCATCCTAAACCAGCAGCATAGAGAACATTCACAAGTTTCAGATCAACAACTATTCTCTAATATCTTCTTGATTTATAGTTTAGCACTACTATACAGTAGATCTAGCCGTACCTGTTTTATAAAAAAAAGAAGTCCTGAATTTTTATTTTCACTTAACTCGTACCTTTGAACTTTGATATTGGGTGAATTCCACAACAGCAAGCCACACCCCGATTATCATCACTATGGGGGCATGCCCAGTGATCTGTGAGCTGCTAGCCGCGCCCCCAGTCCCTCTGCAATGAATAGATACAGTGCGCATGCAAAATGCTTTTCATAAGCCTGAAAATAATTCTTATTTGTACACAAGTTATTAAATTAAGCAGCGATGCAAAAGTGCAGTGAACCCATAAAAAAATTAGATTATTTTTATTTGTCTACAGCCAGTTTGATGACAGTCATGAAAGGAGAAGAGATTCAGCTTCCCTGGTACTGCTTACTGGCATGTCTGATGTGCGGGTTGGATCTCAGAGCTGGATGACTGCTTGCTCTGATTAATCACATGTTTCAGTGGCTGCTTCTTAAGGTGCCTATACACCAAGCAGATTTGGCCCGATTGCGATGAATTGGGCCGTGAAATCGGCTCAGTTTGATGTCCTCTCGGGTCCAATGCGTGGTCCGTGCGCATCGGACCCAAGCAGGTGGTCGGACCTGCTGGCCATCCAAACACCTGTCCTGGGACCTCCTTCACGTGCAGCGGGGGCAGGCTGCGTGGTCTGGCCAGCTGATGGTGGTGGCGGGGTCCGGGCAGCGGCGGCTGAGAAGCAGCATGGGGTGGGCAGTGGGGTCCCTGCAGTCCAAATGGAACTGAGTAGCGCTACTGTGGTGGTGGCGCGGGAAGCACTGCTGAATTTGAAAACACTGATGCTGATTGGCTGAATCTCAGTGCTACTCGGGGTACTTGTGGAGTATCACGGCTCCCACAACCTTGATCGTATGCTGATCGTATGATAAAAAAATCGCATCGCATCGCATACGATCAAATCGCATGCGATGCGATCGCACCCGATTTTGCACTGAAATGCCTCAAAATGCATTGAAATGTGTAGTAAACATGTGAAATGCCCCCAAATGCCATTTTTCATAGTGTACCACCCCCACTATCAACGTCAACCCGAAGCGTGGCGAGCCCGCGAGGGGCGGCGGTACGCGTCCTACGACCTTTTCATACCCCCACTATCCACGTCGGCGTGGAGTTGAGAATAGAAAGTGTGGCGAGCGCAGCGAGCCCGAAGCGTGGCGACCCCCGCGGGCTCGCCACACTTTCAATTCTCAACTCCACGCCGACGTGGATAGTGGGGGTATGAAAAGGTCGTAGGACGCGTACCGCTACGCTTAGGGTTGGCGTTGATATTGGGGGTGGTACACAGTGAAAAATGACAGTTGGGGGCCAATTAACATGTTTCATACTCATTTTGATGCATTTAAGATCAAAAACGTATGCCATCGCATCGCATCGTATGCCATCGTATGCCACTACATATGGCATACGATGCCATACGATGGGAGCCGTGATACTCCACAAGTACCCTACTCAGTTCCCATCCACTGCACGGACCCGCTGACTTAATGCCCAGCACCGCAGGGACCCGCTGCCCGCCCCATACCCCATGGACCCCCTGACGCTGCCGGGGGTCTTTCAAGGGCAAACTGGTCCGACTTGTTTTAAGGACTTGTACAAAGAGTTGTTTCTTATTATTGTACTTGTATTATCCGCTTTATAATGTTGAACTGACTGAAAGGTGTGGGCACCTTTAGTACAATTACCCTTTAGTGACTAAAATATTGTCTTTACTAGTCTTAAGGGCGAAAGTTTATGCTTATGCAATTCTAAAAAGTTTTGTAAAGGGAAAATGTTTTTCATTTATTGGACCCTTATAGGCTTTTAACCTCTTTGATGGTATGGCCAGAAATTTCTCAGGCTGCGCTGCAGGAGCAGACTCCCTCGAGAAATTCCCGGGCATGCTACTGTGAAAAACCACTGTTAACCACTGGCGCACCACCATCCCTCTGATTCTCCCAACCCGTTGCTGATCCGCCGCAGTTTGGGTAGGATCAGGGCCACTTGTGGCGGGTCGGCCACTCCTGTGTTCGGGCGTCCAAAACACAGGAATGCCCGAACTGTCTAAGCACCTGAGCACTCCAAAACCACCGCCTCCCCCCCCCCCCCCCCGAAGCAGCTTAGAACTTCTCTAAGCATCCGCAAACAGACAAAGCCGGCAACAGCAGCTCCAGGGGAGCTGCAGAAGGCAACGGCTGCCCCTTCTGTGGTGAGTACTTCTGGGGAAGGCCAAACCTGCCCTGGTAGGTTTGTCCTGCCCTAGGAAAACCCACCACTCAAGGGGTAAAGGATCCACTTAAGGGAGTCGGTTTATTGTTTTGTATTCAATGACATTGAGAGGGGGGAGCGGGTACTTTTTTACCTGGCCCGGTCTCATGGAGGTGCCACAACCCCCTCCCCTGCGGCAGAGACTGGGCAGTGGGAGTAGAGAGCAGAGGCTGCTGCAGCAGCACAGCCTCACTTCTCCACTCAGCACACACTGCTCGGTGCCGTGTGCTGAAGAGAGGAAGCTTCAGCAACAGTTTTTTACTGCGTCCCGCCGGTGCTTTCAGCATCCCTGGAGGTATACATAAAGTCATAAGCTTTCCAATAACATATCACAATGCATGAAAACAACAGAAATAGCATTGTCCCTTATGACAGCACCCTTAAGGGGTCATCCTATTGGAGCCATCTTCGAACTTAGATTGTCCCTAAAGATGATAAGGTAGTGTGCAAAGTTTGAAGATTAGTAATACTCTATTTATATAATAGTTACACTAAAAAAAAAAAATGCTTTCTTTTATACATTGGAAAAAAAATGCTCTTTGCATTGTATATTTTGCCTGATTCTGCATCAGGCATATTTGGACCATTTTTGTGGTGGAAAATGGCGATCCTGCACCTACTTTTGCATGCAGGGGGGCTGCCTTAGATATGCAATTGCATCACATTTCTACATTGTGATTGTATTTGTGCAATGTGGTCACTAGAATGCTTTTTGTATTATGTAATGGGCAATAAAATGCCTTCTGTATTTGACACGCAAAAAGGTAGTGTGGAACATCTTTATGGGAACAGTTCTAATAACCAAAATGGGGTCCCTCTCCGGCCACATTACCTTAGTGTAATCTCTTGTTCAGTCCATCTCTTTCACTGTCTGAAATAGGTTTAGAACCAAGTACAACTTTAAGAAAATATGTTTTTATTTAAAGAATAATATGCAATAGGGCAAACACTTTGTACAATAAATTACTGAAACTTAGAAGTGCTTATAGAAATGCTTAATACTGGCACAGAGAATGACCAAATAATACTGGAGGTGGGTTGTTTTCCCCATATAATAAATAAAACCTTCGTCCCCACCTGATTCTTTTAATGCACATAGGGCCTGATTCATGTTTATTTGTAAAGCATAAATAAGCAACTGGGCAATACCATGTTGAACTGCAGGTGGGGCAGATGTAATTTGCAGAGATTTGGGTCGGTTATAATTTTTTGGTGAGTAAATACTGGCTGCTTTTGCAAGTAGCCTACAAATGTTTGAGAGATTTATTTTTACACTTCAATTTATATTTCAGTTTAAATACACCCACCCAAATCTAACTCTCTGCATGTTACATCTACCCCACCTGCAGTACACATGGTTTTGTCCAGTCGCTTTCTTTTTTCCTTTACTTCCAGACATGAATCAGGCCCGTATTTCAGAACATAGAGATTGTAATCATTTCAACTGCACAGGTGTAATTTGAGCTACTATCACAATTGCTTCTTTGGAAGCAGCAGTGCTGGCACTCTATCGTAATGCAGCAGAAGGTGTCTATACATAGTATCAGATCTCTCTCCCACCATTGGGCTGGTTATGTTGCAGAGGCCAGGACATCTCCATCCTACGACAGAGATCAGTGACATCTTATATCACCCCTTAATGGTGATGCCACACCTCCATTTTCACAAACTGTGATGTCACTGCCTCCTCCCCATTACCTGCTTGCAGCAGACTATAAATCACAGTCTGCTGCCGCCCTGCTTCTGAAGTCACAGGACCAGAACTGGTCCAACGCACATCTGTCCTTTGTGCATGATAGCAACTGCCCCTGGATGACCCCCCCATTGCCTGTAATATAAGAAGGATAACCTGTTTTGAAAATGGAAAAAAAAAATCAGGCAAAGGAGTGAAATGATATAATTCATTCCACATGCTGAAAACAAGACTGTAAAATAGAAGCCTGTAGCTAGACACGCTGTACAAAACACTCCTCAGCAAATAAGGTTTACGAATATGGTGATGCTTCATCTGCTGTGAAATTACTAGCCTGAATCACAAAAGCATGAGTCACACTTTCTCTGTTGACAAATATATGCCAGACCTTAATCTTATATGATATAGCTATATACTGCCACAGCATCTACAGCTGTCATCTTGCTGTGGCTTTTTGTGGAGACGAGCACAAAAATACGCCATCTATTAACAGACTCCCTATTAACAGACAAGCTGGGCAGATGCTCTGTGGTAAAGTGCAAATACAAAAAAATAAACTTGTATCCCTAATTGTATTTAGTAATTGAAAGAAAAAAACACCTGTACATCATTAGGAAAGAGTTCTGTGAACATAATTAAAGTATTATGTTCCTGTAGTAATCATATGCTTTACAACATGATGTTTGTCGAGCCCAGTTTGGCGGTAAAACTTTTTATCACACAAGTTGCATTCAAAAGGCTTTTTTCTTGTGTGGACTAACTGGTGCCGCAGGAGGTACACATTGTGACTGAAGCTCTTGTCACAGTCTTCACAGGCAAATGGCCTTTTTCCTTTGTGGGTCTTCTTATGCTTGTACAGACTGGACTGATATCTGTAGGTCTTTGGACACTGGTCACAAGAGAACGGTCTTTCACTGGTGTGTGTTGCCTGATGTAATGTGAGCGAAGTCATTCCGAGAAACCACTCACCGCATTCCACACACTTATATGCCTGGCCCTCCTGATGCGCATGTCTGGAGCAGCTCACGGCTTTGTCAGTCGGAGAACCTGATGAGATGAAAAATCAAAATATATATATCATATCTTTTGAAGTTACAATCTCACAGCATCAGATGGAAAGGAGCCTTAAATCATTGCGTGTGCTATTGTGGGACCCCTTCCACAATTTATCAGTCTTTGGGCCAGATGCACTAAGCTTCAAAGTGATAAAGTGGAGAGTGATAAACAGCCAGCCATTCAGCCCCTACCTGTCATGTCACAGACTGTGTTTAAAAAAAAAAAAAAAAAAAATAAGTAACCTGCACCAGGCTGGTTATAAAGGAGTTTATATTACCCAAACATAATGCATATCCATTAAAGAAGAGTTAAGGGCTATTAAACAGTTTTATTGTTGCTGTTATTAGTAATTATTAATATTGTCATTAGAAATATATTGAGGAATAGTTACTTTGCAGTATGTAAATGTAAGATTTTGTACCTCAGTTATTTAAAAAAATATGTTTATTATTTCTTATATTCTGTGAAGAAATGAGAATGGTGTGATGTATTGCATACT
Source organism: Crinia signifera (assembly GCF_055691185.1). Classification (NCBI taxonomy): domain Eukaryota; kingdom Metazoa; phylum Chordata; class Amphibia; order Anura; family Myobatrachidae; genus Crinia; species Crinia signifera. Next base: position 82,810,580 of record NC_139226.1, read on the forward strand.
GATCACATCAGATACAAATTGGGAAGTAGTAATGGATTGAAGACACAGAGCACACAGAATAGGGTAGAGTCTGTTCCCACATTTATATTTGGGAAAAGCAGCGAGTGATTAACGGAGGAATACTTTCTAGAAATCTCTGTTTCTAGAGGCTCTCTAGCGGTCCTTTTTAACAAAGTGCATGCATTGATCCTTATTTTCTAAAATCTTTTCTGTCTGATCTATCTGATGGGAACAAAAACCTGGAAGGTGGAACGAGGGCTGTATAAGCACAAGTGTATTTAAGAGACTGTGAATTGGGCTGTTACAATAAAGTTTAGTGAAAATGACTAGGCATAGAAGGAGGGGTTAATGCAGGGCGGGAAGCCCCCACCAATGGGTGGCCTGGGGGGCAGCACCCCAGGTCATGGGTATATAGGCTGAGGTAGCAAGGGTTACACTCCTCTTTGAGTTTTGATCTGCAGGAGATCTGTGACCCAAAGGATAAGTACCCCTCTAGCTGTAACTGTTGTTAACATGACTGGCAGGCCTAAGAGAAGTGCCCCGCCGCCACGCTGGCTGGCGGACGCCGCGCGCCCGCTCAGCCATGTCCCTGGTCGTGGGGAGAAGGGTGCTGGAAGGCCCGCGGTGACAGTGGTGGGGGGCGGGGGGTCGCGGCCTGTATCTCCCAATGCTGATGGCAGCGGTGAGACAGGCGAGCTTTCCCCCCTCCCTGCTCGCGCTGCGAGCGCTGACAGCTTACCTGAAGGTAGCGGGGCGGGCGAGTTAAGCCTCGGTGCGGGCGGTGGTGCTGGGCTTGCAGCCGCGTCATCGGGAGGCGGAGGGGCGGGGGACACGCGCTCCCCCCTCGCGCGCGTTCACGGCGGTGAAGCGCCAATGAGGGTTTTAGATGAGGGAACCCTGGTGGGATCCACGGGGCAGCCCGCGGCGTCTCAGCCAGGGAGGGCAGTGCTGGCGGTGGGAGACGGTGAAAGCGCCGCTCCCAACGCTGTCCTTGGTGCGCAGTTGGGAGACAATGGGCTTATAGCGCCCTCTGCTGACTCCCAGCTGCAAGCGCCGGTTAGTGATGTTGAAGCTCCCTCTGCTGGTGAGCACAGGCAAGCAGGGGCACAGACACAGGGATTTGTGCCCAATGAGGCAGGGGGGGCAGGTTTAAGCACCCCTGGGGAAAGGGGCAGTCAGGAAGGAATGGGGGGAGGAGAGAGCCACTCTGGTGGCAGGTCAACCCCCTATATAGTTATCACTGGGGGACCTGTATCTGGGAGAGCCATGGACGAGGGATCTCGGACATGGCATAGACAGGGTTATGAGGCCGGGCGGCCCTATGGACCAGGGGCGGCTCGCCCCCCGGCCGGGGAGCGAGTTTATGAGCAGGACATGGTGGGTTTAAGAGGTCAGCCGCCTCACGGCTTCTTGACACCATGGGTGCCGGGGTATGGGGCCCAACCGCAGCACAGTTTTACACCGAGCCCTCATTTTAATACGGCAGCAGGGGGCTCGTCCCATCACCCACCCCAACAATTTCTTTTAGGTCAGCAGGGGCAGGGTCAGTGGCCCAATCAGGCTCAGGCATTCGGGAGTCACGGCGGGCCCCAGTATCCTTATTGGAGCTCGGGGCCCGGCCACGCCTTTAATTACGGCATCCCATCGTACAACCCCTTCATCCCGCAGGGAGCCTATGGGTTCCCGGGCTACCAAATGCAACCATACGGGGGGTGGGTGCCACCGCCGCGGGATTACTTTACAGCGGGCCCCGGTCTCCCCCTTAGGCAAAGCGAATTAGGGGTAGATAGGCCTAGACATAGCGTTTCCGCTGCTGCATCACGCGCATCGGAAGGCGTCGCTGGGGTTGTTGATATTGCAGTGCCAGCGTCCATGCGTGTAATTGATGACCCTCCCTCTATTGCAGCCACTGTATCACGGCCAATTACATCAGCGATTTTGTCGGAAGAGGTGCCACGGGAAAGTACTGCGTCAACACCAACACCGCAGTCGACTTCGGGGGAGGCTACGCCAGCTGTCCAAGCAACCACGAAAGAGAGTGAGGCATCTGGCGCAAAGAAAAGTTCCGTGCAGGAAGTGGAGGCCGAGGGAAAGGGAGATTCGTCACAGAAGGAAGATGATGAAGAGGAGGCATCTTCTTCTGGTGAGTCCGGGTCCTCAGCCTCTTCAGGCGATAGCGATGGGTCAGGCGCTGCGAAGCGGCCGCGTAAGTTAGCGAAGCTAGTCGCAAAGCAGGTAGCAAAAGAGGTACGCGGGAAGAAGCGCAGGAGGAAATCTAGCCCCTTAGCAGCGCAAACAATTGTGGGGGAAGCATCGCACTGCTCTAACACGGCTGTAGCTCGAGGGCTCAGGAAGGGAGTTAGGGAAAAAATTCGCAAAGGTAAATTTGTCGACTTTTTTACCATTACAACAGAAATGAAGAAAGAGTTCGACAAGGTTAAAAAGGCTACGCCCAACGGCGAAGCAGCCTTTAAGGGTTTCCATAATTGGTTGAGAGGTTTTCTGGCATTTTCATCATGTTACCTCACGCTTAGACCCACAGAATATTTGAATGTGATTAGGTATTTACACCTCATAAACGAGACGTTCATGAGTTATAAAGGTCCGGCGTGGAGGGAATATGATGAGAAATTCCGGCTTTGTCACGAAGGTACCCCCATCATGCCCATGGGATCAAAGCATGTTGAGATTTGGTGGGAGGTGATAGGGAAAAGTCAGCCAATGACAGAGGCCTCCGGGAAGAAGTCCTTTCAAGGGGGAAAAGCGTCGGGAAAATCAGGGGGGAGAGGGCGTTGTTTTGCATACAACGACGGAAAATGTGACAGGGGGGCCAAGTGCCGTTTCAAGCACGAGTGTAAAATATGTGGGGCAGGTCACCCCGCCAAATCCTGCAAAGGGGGCAACAAGTCGGGAGACACCGGGGAGGGAATGTCTAGCTCTAAATAAGGCCGAATCCCCCATAGTTGTACATCAGTTGGCTCGTTATTTGAAAGAGTACCCCAATAAGTTAGATGCTGAATTTTTGTTGGAGGGTTTCGTTTATGGTTTCCCATTACCCATTCCAAAAAGTTTTTTCACTTCCACAAATAGGAATCTGAAGTCGTCCAGGGAGTTGCCGGATGTGGTTAGGGCAAAGGTGTTAAACGAAGTCAAGCTGGGCAGGATGGAGGGACCTTTCGAGGTACCCCCTATACCGGGTCTGTGCATATCACCCCTAGGCGTGGTGCCCAAAAAGACTCCAGGCAAGTTTCGCCTGATACAGCACCTGTCCTACCCACCTGGCAATTCCGTCAACGATGCCATTCCCGAGGAGTTGGCAAGCGTTCGATACCAGTTATTTGACGAAGTTCTAAGTTTGGTTAAAAGTTTTGGTCCAGGGGCGCTTATGGCCAAATTAGACATAGAATCTGCGTTTCGGTTGCTCCCACTGCACCCCGATTCGTTCAGATTCATGGGCTTTAAGCTTGAAGGGGCCTATTACATTGACAAATGCCTCCCCATGGGTTGTTCTATTTCTTGTTCATTTTTTGAAAGATTTAGTACATTCCTTCAGTGGTGCATTCAAAGTGAGGCTGACTCCAGAGGGGTAGCTCACTATCTGGATGATTTCCTTATAGTAGGACCAGCGGGTAGGGCAACATGTGGGGAGACATTGCGAGTCGCGTTACGGGTTTTCAGTTCGTTGGGAGTTCCCATAGCCCACGACAAAACAGAGGGACCCGTAACGGTCCTGTCATACTTGGGTATCGAAATCGATACCGGGGAGGGTTGCTGCAGGCTGCCAGCGGACAAGGTGCACAAGCTCCAGGAGCTTATCGTGGATTGCGGGAAAAGAAAAAGGGTTCAGCTGAGGACCGTTCAGTCCCTGCTGGGTTCTTTTAATTTTGCTTGTAGGGTAATACCTATGGGCAGGGTGTTCTGCAGGAAATTGGAGAGGGCCACAGCTGGGGTTAAGGACCCGCACCATACAATCCGCTTAGGAAAAGAAATTAAAGATGACTTGAGGACATGGTATGAATTCTTGATGAGTTTTAATCATTGCCTAATATGGCAGTCCGAAGCAGCTTCAAACTGGGATTTGCAGCTGTTTACAGACGCTGCAGGGTCATCAGGCTTTGGTGCCTTCTTTCAAGGGGAATGGTGTTGTGGGAAGTGGCCGCAATCTTGGTTTGATCGGGGGTTTACAGTAAACATGTTATTACTGGAACTTTTCCCCATTATAGTCGCAGTGGAGCTATGGTCAGGCCAGCTCGCAAACAGAAACATAATCTTCTGGTGCGATAATTTAGGGGTGGTCCATTCTGTAAACAATCAAAGGGCAACATCACCGGAAGCGTTGAGATTGTTGAGGCACCTTGTCCTTATTTGCTTGAAAAACAATATCAATTTCAGGGCTAAGCATGTGCCAGGTGTGGAGAATGAAGTGGCAGATGCTTTATCTAGATTCCAGTTCGCCAGGTTCCGCGAATTAGCACCAACAGCAGCCGAGACCGGCCTAAGTTGTCCAAATTCTGTCTGGCAGGTGGTAGAGCCGGCATGACAGAATTGGCATTTCGGTCTTTGGCGCCAGCTACTCGTAGGGCATACGGAAAAGCCTGGGAAGATTGGCGTAGATATCAGCAGCAACCGGAGGCTAGGGGTAAGTCTGTTGACGACTGCCTCCTGGCTTTTGTATGGGAAAATTATAATAGAGGCCGGTCCAAGTCGGCTATGGCGGCGACATTGGCTGGAATAGCTTTTCATTGCCGTCTATTTAACATGACGGATCCAACAAAGTCATTCATTCTCGGTAAAGCGATGAAGGGTTGGTCACGAGTTCAGCCGGGTCAACCCGATAATAGGCGCCCCTTGGACGAGGTTAAGTTAGGAGAACTATTGCAAGTGTTGGCATCAGTGGCAGACAATGGATCGGAGATAGCACTTTTTAAGGTGGCTTTCGCCTGGGCCTTCCACGGCGCATTTAGGGTTAGCGAGCTAACAGCGCGTAACAAGAGAGTACACTCGGGCATACTTTGGGACGACGTGGTGGTTAGCAAGGAGCAGGTGCTATGCAGGCTGAGGAGGTCTAAAACAGACCAACAAGGCAGGGGCACCTGGATCACGCTGAGACCGCACCCAAACAAGAGCATTTGTCCAGTTACTCTAGCGGGCGCATATGTAGAAGTGAGACAATGTATGGCCGCGCAATTTTTAGCGCATGCAGACGGGTCTCCGCTAACGAAATTTCAATTCGCTGCGGTCATGAAGAAGGGAGTAGCTGCGATAGGGCTAAGGCCTGAGGAGTTCGGAACGCATTCGTTCAGAATTGGCGCAGCTACGTCAGCAGCGGTGGCGGGCTTGCCACAGAGCGCAATCAAAGCCGTGGGCAGGTGGAAATCCGATAGTTTTAAGAAATACGTTAGAATTGATATGCTTTAAGTGTATAGTATAAGTATAAGTTAGCTATAGTTAAGTATAGTATGCGCCTGTTGCGCGGGTCCAAAAACGTTACGTTTACAAACGGTTGGGGAACGATTAGCGTTCCGCAATCGTCGGTGTGGAGTGAATTTTTTATTTTTCCTCTAAGAGGTGCTTAATTCAATCTGGCCCCACAATAAGAAGCCCTCTAGAGGTTTTTGAGTTTTTCACCTCCACTTGGACCCCAGTCAAACTCCAGTTAATTATTACCATAGAGCATAAGTAGAGATACTAACCAATAGGTTTTGCTTCCTTTACAGCCCCTCCCCCTCCCTTTGGCCCCACAGGGGTAGTTTGGTTTGTAGGGCACTCATATGTTTTCTGGGCGGAAAGAAATACCCTAGCCAGAACCTCGCCAGTGCTAGCGTATGCGAAATCTGTGCGGTGGTTAGGCGTCAGAGGCATGTTGTGGAAGGACTTACTTGGGTTTCTAGAGAAGAAAGCTAGTGGAGTTTGCAAGCCGGATATATTGGTCATACACCTGGGTGGCAATGACTTAGCTAAAACTACAGGCATAGCCTTAAGGATTAAGATGGAGAAAGATCTGTTGGCTTTGTTGCATAGATGGAGCGGCTTGAGGCTGTTGTGGTCGGACATTGTCCCTCGTTTTTGTTGGAGAGGCGCTAAAAACCCAGAGGCAATTGAAAGGGCTAGGAAGAAGTTAAACCACGCCTTAACCAGATTTGTTGTAAGGCAAGGGGGAGTGGGAGTGAGACACCCAGAGATTGTAAAGGAGAACCCAGGCATGTACAGGCCAGATGGGGTGCACCTTTCTGAAGAGGGTATGGCGGTGTTTCTGAGTGATATTTTTAAACAGTTAATTTAGTTTGGGCTTGTTAGTTTTTATAGGGGATGGCGGGGCATTGGCACCCGGTGGTCCTTGACAGTAGAGGGTGCCACTGCTGTGGCGGGACAGCACCCTCGACCAGGATTCTAGAAGGGTGTCAGGTGGTCCCTGCGTGGTATTACCCCTCTCCTTGCCAGGAGGGCGGACGGGCCTCGACTCAGCGCGGTGGGGCGACGAACATTTAGGCGGATATGTTCGCGTCAGGCCTTAGAGGCGGGGGGATGTCCACGCAGGGCGGGCTGTGCCTTTGGTAAGGGGTGTTTAGGAGATTGGGAGCGACCTGGTCGTTGCCCGGGGTTACACCCCTGAACGGTCTCTGGTCTCAGGTGCCTGGTCTTTGCCATCCCCTTTTATCAGGGGTCATACCAGTTACTTAAATAAATAAGTATGACCGTTTAAACTAAGCTATCGGTGTCGCGTCTTTATTTTTAGATAAGTGTGTCCGTGTGAAGTTATTTCTAGGCCGTTTATGTAGATATAGTAGTACAAGCAACATATTCACTAGGCTACTTAGGTGGAACGAGGGCTGTATAAGCACAAGTGTATTTAAGAGACTGTGAATTGGGCTGTTACAATAAAGTTTAGTGAAAATGACTAGGCATAGAAGGAGGGGTTAATGCAGGGCGGGAAGCCCCCACCAATGGGTGGCCTGGGGGGCAGCACCCCAGGTCATGGGTATATAGGCTGAGGTAGCAAGGGTTACACTCCTCTTTGAGTTTTGATCCCCACCCTCCCTATCCCTTATTCATAAAGGCTCTTGCCTTATCAAATTTGATTCAATTGGCTATATTCTTAATAGGCGGGACAGCACCCTCGACCAGGATTCTAGAAGGGTGTCAGGTGGTCCCTGCGTGGTATTACCCCTCTCCTTGCCAGGAGGGCGGACGGGCCTCGACTCAGCGCGGTGGGGCGACGAACATTTAGGCGGATATGTTCGCGTCAGGCCTTAGAGGCGGGGGGATGTCCACGCAGGGCGGGCTGTGCCTTTGGTAAGGGGTGTTTAGGAGATTGGGAGCGACCTGGTCGTTGCCCGGGGTTACACCCCTGAACGGTCTCTGGTCTCAGGTGCCTGGTCTTTGCCATCCCCTTTTATCAGGGGTCATACCAGTTACTTAAATAAATAAGTATGACCGTTTAAACTAAGCTATCGGTGTCGCGTCTTTATTTTTAGATAAGTGTGTCCGTGTGAAGTTATTTCTAGGCCGTTTATGTAGATATAGTAGTACAAGCAACATATTCACTAGGCTACTTAATGTATGGGAGCATATGACAATCAAAAAATTGTTCCCAAACACTTGAAAACAGACGCAGCTGATCAGACAGACAAATTGTTTAATCATTCTGATATAACAATTTATCAAAGCATATATTTTTTTTTCTGTTTTCCTGCATTTGGTAGGAAATTTTTGATGGTCATATGCTCCCATACATTTCCAGGTTTTTGTTCCCACCAGATAGATCAGACAGAAAATCTGTACATGTGTACACACCTTTAGCTGCGTCAGGCAAAGATGTATATTAGTTGCAACATGGTGTGGCTAGAACGCACTAGGAGACTGTGCTTATTCATTTTATATGTGATGCTTATAAATTTGTCTACAATGTAGCAGCATCAGCAGTTTCATTCCAATACAATTTCCATTTTGCTTTGTATATAGAATTTAGGGGTAGATGTTTTAAAAAGTGATAAGAGAAGTGAAGTGAGCCAGAGGAGAACTGGCCAATGGTAACCAATCAGCTACTCTGTATAATTTTATATTATGCAAATTATAGATGTTACATCAGTACTGATTGGTTGCCAAGGGCCACTTCTCCTCTGACTCACTTCTCCTCCCTTATCACTGCTTCATACATCTACCCCTCATTCACACATAGTAGCGGAGTGACGGTCAACTGGCCAAACAGTTAATGTAAAGCTGTGGACACACGGTACGATTACGGTTTGATTCGATTTTGACTATACAATTTTGCTAACTGCCCTTTAGATGTACTTTAGATTTAGACTATCTTGCAATTTGGCCCTAGCCGAGATAGTCAAGATAGACTTGGCTGCACAGTATTTTTATTAGAGATGTGCGGCGGCCACTTTTTCGGGTTTTGGTTTTGGATCTGGATCTCCCTTCGTGTTTTGGATCTGGATTGGTTTTGGCAAAACCACCCTTGTGGGTTTTGGTTTTGGATCTGGATTTTTATGAAAAAATGCTAAAAATGTCTAAAATAACAGAATTTGGGCCTGTTTTTGCCCCTAAAGTATTATTAACCTCAATAACATTAGTTTCCACTCATTTCTAGTCAATTTTGATCACTTCACAGCTTACAAAATTGTTTTAATTTACTGTAGTTGGACCAAAAGGGTATACCGAGGTAGCTGGATGACTAAGCTAAGCGACAGCAGTCGGCATCACATACATGTGGACCTTACACTTCCAACCTGGCAGAGCGGCACTGCAGGGGCAGACAGGGTGGCAGTTTAATAAACTATCCCAAAAAAAGAGAGCTGCTCCAAACAACAAATACAAAGAGGTATCGGCCTTGTCATGACTGGTAGTAGCAGCTTCAGCACTCCCACTATTTCCTCCTCCATCATCCTCCAAAAATGTGTTTTTATTTTATTTATTACTTTTATTTTTTTTCTTACTTTACACTGGACACAGCCTGTCACACTGGACACAGCCCCTTGGACACTGGACACTGCCCCTGGACACTGCCCCTGGACACTGGACACAGCCTGTCACCCTGGACACAGCCCCTGGACAATGGACACAGCCTCTGGACACAGCTCCTGTACACTGGACATAGCCGTCACACTGGACACAGCCATCACACTGGACACAGCCCCTGGACAATGGACACAGCCGTCACACTGGACACAGCCTCTGGACACCGCCCCTGGACACAGCTCCTGTACACTGGACAATGGATATATGTCACGCTGGACACTGGATATATGCCGTCACACAATGGTTAGATGTCACACTGGCCACTGGATATATGTCGTCACACTGGACACAGGATATATGTCGTCACACTGGACACAGGATATATGTCGTCACACTGGACACTGGATATATGTCGTCACAGTGGACACAGGATATATGTCGTCACACTGCACACAGGATATATGTCGTCACACTGGACACAGGATATATGTCGTCACACTGGACACTGGATATATGTCGTCACAGTGGACACAGGATATATGTCGTCACACTGGACAATGGATATATGTCACGCTGGACACAGGATATAGGTCGTCACACTGGACACAGGATATGTTGTCAGTCGTCACACAGGATAGGACACAGGATATATGTCGTGAGTGACTCGTGACACTGGACAATGGATAAGATATAGGCCGTCACACTGGACACAGCCCCTTGTATTACTGCAGCCCCTGTACACAGTGTACTACTCAGCAGCACTGCAGCCCCTGCGTGTGAGCACTGCAGCACTGAGTTAGTTAGTTAAATCACAAAAAACACAGGGTTCAGGGCTAAATAAATCACAACACAGGGCTTAGGGCTAAATAAATCACAACAGGGCATGGGCCACAGGACAGCCCCTGGACAGTGGACACTGCAGCCCCTGCGTGTGAGCACTGCAGCACCTAGTTAGTTAAATCACACTACAGGGCTCAGGCCTATAAACAGTCACTGACTCTCAAGTCTACAACACAGGGCAGTGAGGGCACAAGGCAGGTCACAGAGCACAGCACAGGGCAGTGAGGGCACAGGGCAGGTCACGGAGCACAGCACAGGGCAGTGAGGGCACAGGGCAGGTCACGGAGCACAGCACGGAGCACATGGCACGGAGCACAGCACGGAGCACAGCACAGGGCAGTGAGGGCACAGGTCAGGTCACGGAGCACATAGCACAGAGCACTGCACGGAGCACACGGAGCTTCCCAACCACCCTCTTCCCTCTCCAAGATTGGAGTGAAGATGGCGGGGCGCGCGTGCGTCTTTTATAAGATCCCGCTCCCGTGAGAATCCGACAGCGCGATGATGACGTTCGGCCTCGTTATTGGTCCGGAATTCAGGCGGGAACTTCCGAGCCGGCTCGGATCTGGCCCGGATTCCCGATATTCGGATCTGTCGGATCTCGGGAATCCGGACCCGCTCATCTCTAATTTTTATCTATTCGATACTGATTAAACGGGGGGCAAGCATAGAGATCGAATCTGCTTTGAATGTAGCTGAATACTGGATCAAGTCCCTCACTCAGGGCCTTATTTTGGTTCACTCTTTCTGACAAAATCCTTCTTAGATGGACAAAACTATGTGCATTGCAGGGGGGCAGATGTAAAATGTGCAGAGAGAATTAGATTTGGGTGAGTTATTTTGTTTCTGTGAAGGGAAAATACTGGCTGCTTTATTTTTACACTGCAATATAGATCTCACTTTGAAGTAAAACCCCACCCAAATCTAATTATATCTGCACAAGTTACATCTGCCCCACCTGCAGTGCACATGGTTTTGTCCATCTAAGAAGGATTTTGTCAGAAAGAGTGAACTAAAATAAGGCCCTCAGTTGGGAGATGTGATCCCTCTGTAGAGGAGTCATGATCCCATAGAGAAATTGTGCATTTGTGTGGTTGTGGACATTTAAAATGGACACCAATAACGCAATTTTGACTGAACGTTCATTAGTATTTAATACCCAAGCTTTATGTACACAACTAAAAGTATCTTGAGTAGCATTTAAGAAAACAAACATATTGTGCTACACGTCATTTAGGAAGCTTGATAACAAATTCTTATTTTAATTTTTATTTTCGGGAATAGTAAAGTGGTTCATATTATTGGACCAATTCAGACTTGCTCACTGTGTGTGTGTGTGTATTTGGAGCCCAGCAAGCAGGTAAACGCCGCCAGGCCGAGCTCCTTCTCCCCGCCCCTGTGCACGGCTGTGAATGCGTTCACGGCTGTACACAGGGGGGGGGGGGGGGGGGATTGCTCACCATCTAATAATTTTCCCCCTGCTGACATCAGCGGCCCTCCCTCCAAATGGCCATGCAACGCCAACGGTTTACGGCAGTGGTTCTCAACCTCAGTCCTCAAGTACCCCCAAAAGTTCGCGTTTTCCAACTCTTCACACAGAATCACAGGTGAAATAATTAGCTCCACCTGTGATCTTTTAAAATCGGAAGGACTGCAAATTCGGGGCCCTGAGTATGGGTCTGGATCGAGCCCTACTGTATGCCTCTTGACAAACCTGTCTTGTGTGCACCAGAAACATGTAAATACTGTATGTTCTGGAATGTTCTAGAAATCAATATCCCATCATGACTGTCTTGTAATCTGATGGGACTGACATGCTATGGAATTCTATCCTTATGTATCCCTCCTAGTATCCCTATAGATTGTAAGCTTGCGAGCAGGGCCCTCCTACCTCTATGGTGTTCCCATGGGTGCGACCACGGCTGCTGTGTGCAAATGGCTGGCAAACAATCAATGGTACTTGTTTCCTAGCACAGCGCCTGCGATTTTGATTGTATCCATCGCGTCCAAAAAAAAACACGTCAATCGCATCGCATGCACCAAATCGCATGCAATGCGATCAACGCGATCGATGCGATTTTTACATCGGAACCAATGTAAAATGGTCCCTGAGACCCGACTACATTGGGCCCAATGCAAAATGCCCCCCAGACCCCAATTTTCATTGTATACCCACCCTGATGGGTCAAATGCCCCCCCCCATTGTTAACGCCACCCCATAATGAACGCCAACCCGAAGCATGGCGAGCGCAGCGAGTCCGCAAGGGGCGGTGGTACGTGTCCTCCGACCTTTTCATACCCCCACTATCCACGTCGGCGTGGAGTTGATTTTATATAGTGTGGCGAGTGCAGTGAGCCCCGCGAGGGGACGCGCATTACTTCACAGGTATTACGCATCCCCTCGCGAGGCTCGCTGCGTTCGCCACGCTTCAGGCTCGGTGGCTCACTGCGCTCGCCACACTATATAAAATCAACTCCATGCCAACGTGGATAGTGGGGGGTATGAAAAGGTCGGAGGACGCGTACCGCCGCCCCTTGAGGGCTCGCTGCTCGCCACGCTTCGGGTTGGCGTTCATCGTGGGGTGGCGTTAACAATAGGGGGGGGGGCATTTCACATGTAAAATACCCATAAGGGTGGGTATACAATGAAAAATCGGGTCCATTGGCCCATTTAACATTGTTCCCTATGTAAAATCGCGTCCATCGCATCGGTCGCATCGCATGCCTTAACTTAAGGCATGCGATGGACGCGATTTTTTAATTGTCGGGGAAAAGGCTAAAAATAGCCCTGAAATCGCGTCGGTCGCGTCCATCGCATACCTTAAGTTAAGGAATGCGATCACCTGCGACGGGCGCTGTGCTAGGAAACAAGTACCCAATCAATTTGCACCAGGCATCTAATGCTGCATAGCACACTGAGGTTAGATGTATGAGGACACATCTGTAGGTAATTAAACATGTATTTTGTTCATCTAGAAGAAAAAAATTCTTTACAGTCAGAGCAGTCAAACTTTGGAACTCTCTTCCTGGAGAAGTGGTGTTGGCAGACACTATAAATAAGTTTAAAATAAGGTTGGATAAACATTTATTGGTTAAAAACATCCATGGGTACAAATAAGTAACATAATATGTCTTTAAAATATCAGAACATACTATACAACAAGGGATAAGCCACTATAAACATAGGTTGAACTAGATGGACGCAAGTCTTTATTCAGCCTCATCTACTATGTAACTATGGGCCTTATTCTAGTTCACTCTTTCTGACAAAATCCTTCTTCGATGGACAAAACCATGTGCACTGCAGGGGGGGCAGATCTAAAATGTGCAAAGCTTAAGATTTGGGTGAGTTATTTTGTTTCTGTGCAGAATAAATACTGGCTGCTTTATTTTTACACTGCAATATATATCTCACTTTGAAGTAAAACCCCACCCAAATCTAATTATCTCTGCACAAGTAACATCTGCCCCACCTGCAGTGCACATGGGCCCTTATTCTGATCGGTGCGGCCGGATCCGAATATGCGGCCAGCACCATGCGTCCTAAACCCCGCCTTCCATACGGATCGCCAACTCCGTCCGTACGCGGTAAGAAGCTGTCCAAACGGACCGCACGTGTATTTATCATGAATACACCTCCTCCATCTCAGGGAACCTCCACCATCATTCGATGGTCGCAGAACATCGAATGCAGGGCCGAGTGGTCCGCCAGCTCCCGCAACCTCAGACCACACTGGCATTTCTCCGTGCAAAAGCAGGGATCTGGGCGGGCAGCTGACATCCGGCAATGTCATATGCCCGCCCCCTACACGTGCGTAACGGCCGCATTACCATACGCACGCCCAGCGTTTTCATGGGAACGCCCATGAAACGCGGGGCGTATGCATATGGTAATGTGCCCAAACAGCCCTTCACACCCCTCTCCACCCCCTGTTCGTAGTGTACACATTTCATGCGGAATGTTGCCGTGCGTCCACCTCGCACATGCGCAGAGACGCCTCTGCACATGCGCAGACACAAAACATCGGCGGCATGGTTTTGTCCATCTAAGAAGGATTTTGTCAGAAAGAGTGAACTAGAATAAGGCCCTATGTAACTATGTAGGAGAAATATATAACCATTCTTACCTGTTGGCTCCTTCTGCTCTATATGTTCACCGTCTTCTTCTTCTTCCTTCACAATTACACACTCTGTAATATGGTAAAAAAATATAGTAAGCAAACTTTATAATAATCATAAAGAAAAATCAAGTGCTACTCATGCGTACTGTATATAGCAGCTTTCCATATCATTGCATTGTGCAATGCTCCATATTTACACAGCCTTACTGACTACTGCATAAAGTGTATTCTATTATCAATAATTAGGAAACTATTATAGGCAGAGGTGGGCCGATTCAGAGTTGCATGTCAGTCCATTTAGTGTTTGTTAGTACTGCGCAGCTCAGTAGCCTTTAATAGTACATATCTATGGGCGATTCCACATCATACACCTCTCTGTAGTAACTACACTTGCAGATGAATAGGCAGTAACAGCGAGTAAACAAATAAACTGTGATATTCGTTCTATGCAGAGTTCAGCATACGCAGAGATTAATCCCATCTCAGACTTACCTCTTGGGTACTGATGGTGGCTTTTTCTACAAGCACACAGATGGGGCAGTGCAGCAGCATAGATGCACGCAGCTCAGTTTACTGGCAAATATGCAAGTGTAATCAATCCGACATCTTTTCATGTCAGATTGAGATTGCTGGAAACATGGCTAAAACCTTTAGGTGTTGGCTGTGTTTCCGTCAAAAGCAGGTGGATTAGTGGCTATTCTGCCAATCAATCTGGAAAAAAAACAGCGAATAGATCGGAACCCCTTCCGACCTATTGTCAAAAACTGCCGTCTTTTCAGTAAGACGGCAGTTTCGTCATCAAATGAATATACGCCACAGTCTGTATGTAACATACGAGTTAACTGTGACAAAACGTACAGTACCTAAGTTAGTGTACTAAAGTAATCTTTAAAGTATAATCCTATCCCTTATGTGAACATTTGATATGATATTCCTGCACCACTGTCCTTTCACATAGAGCCCTACTTTTGTTTTAATCAAATGATTTGTTTTGTTATGAAAAGTTAAACATATGCATAAACAAGACAGTACATCAGCAATGTATACATTACAGAAGAGAATACTGGCAAAGACCTTATAAAATACATCTTACAAATACATGCAAATTTGGGCAAGCACAACATATTGTTACCTATATAAATACCTATATTAAGTTATGAAATGAATGGTAAGAAGGTACTGAGAACTGGTATGAGAAACCATCACTATGTGCTACCCCTGCTCTGTTATTAGTACACAGAGCTTTGGAGTATGACAGTAAAGCAGCACCCTTCCCCAATCTAGATAAGACCCATATATCTCATTTGCCACGATACTTTGGCAGAGAATTAAAACTTTTACAAATGTGCCTTTCGTACCCGGCTACATCAATAACTAAAGCTCTCCATTTTGAGGGATCAGGCAGATCAGTTGCAAACCAGGACCTAGCTACTGTTATGATCCGGGGAGTAACTGAGGTAACTGAAAATCTCCCAGACTGTATGGACTGTTACAATCCTGGGAGTAACTGAGGTAACTGAACGTCTCCCAGACTGTATGGTGGTGCTGCCTCTAACCTCACTCTATTGGCCCTCCCTGACAGGTGGTCGTGGACTGCAGGATGCTAGGCTTCGCCTGTAGCTGACACGGCTGAAAGGGCGAGTTAGGCCAGCCCAAGCTCCGGTGCAGCCAGGTGTTAGGTGACAAACCCACGACGACCGCCAAGGATAGGTCCAAGAGGACAATCTGACTAAACTAATAACCCAGAGTAAAGAGGATAATGCAGAAGTACAAGTCCCTGAAGTGACACAAGTATGGAAAATAATAAAGAAAATACTGCGACTCTGTCGCAACCAAAACAACAGTCAAGCGACCCTGTCGCAACCAAACACCAGGCGACCTCGTCACACACAGACAAGTTGTTTCTAGCACAACTTAAAGGTGAACAACCCCACATAAATAAACTGCAGGATTAATGCCCAACCTCCTCTTGGGCAACTGACATGCACCACAGTGCAACCTAACCGTAGCCTAAGACTACTCACGACACCGGGCATAAGATGGAAGGTAGTGGTTCCCAGATGCTTGAGAGTTAGCAGGCTCACGCAGGAAAGGTAGCAGCAGCACGTCCCAGGAAGAATCCTGCATAAGGCACAGGATGACTGGACCCAGACTGCAGCAGGACAAGATACTTCACAGAACAAGACAATCCAGACCAGGAAATTGCAAACCAGGAAACAAGAAGCTATCACCAGCTCCACATTGCTGGGGAGAATGCCTTAATGCTGTGTACACACGGGGGAGATATATTGCTCAGCCATATATGGCTGAGCAATATATGGCTGAGCAATATATTGCTCAGTTTCTACTTTACATCAGCGACCAGAGATGGTCGCTGATGAAAAAGAAACTGCCGGGGGGAGCCCGGCAGTGGTAATCAGCTGGTCGCAGGAGCATGTTCCTGCGACCAGCGATCACCACAGGGGCAAAAACGGGAGCGCGCACCCGGCGATATATCGCCGGTGCACACTCCCATTGCGGGCAATATGGTCGCTCAGCGACTATATTTCCCGCGATTTTGCACAAAATCGCCCCCGTGTGTACGCACCTTAAGAAGGACTCAGGTGATTAGCATACCTGTGACATATCCAGCCAACCTGCCAGCAGGAATAATGAGCTCGTTATCAATCTGCCTTGTGAATAAATCAAGTCTCTAGAAGATTTGAGCTGCAATGGCACAGACTGACCACTGGAGGCCACTAAAGAGTCAAATGCCAAACACAAACATAACAGAACACAAAACAGAACTGAACCATACTAATGGTTCCTAAAGCCCTGTACACACGGGGGAGATATATTGCTCAGCCATATATGGCTGAGCAATATATTGCTCAGTTTCTCCTGTTCATCAGCGACCAGAGATGGTCGCTGATGAAAAAGAAACTGCCGGGGAAGCCCGGCAGTGGAAATCAGCTGGTCGCAGGAGCATTTTCCTGCGACCAGCGATCACCACAGGGGCAAAAACGGGAGCGCGCACCCGGCGATATATCGCCGGTGCACACTCCCATTGCGGGCAATATGGTCGCTCAGCGACCATATTTCCAGCGATTTTGCACAAAATTGCCCCCGTGTGTACCACCTTAACAGCTACTAGAACTTTTGACATGGTGGTGAGGCATATAATGTATCGATAAAGCACCAACAAGTCTAAGCCAAACAAACAGACCCTAGAATTTAGTGAAGGCAGAGAAGGACTGTGGACATAATATCGTCCCAAATCTTGGACCAAAATGGAAAATACTATTAGGCAATCCCTCAGCAGGTGCTTTCAGCACCAGAATTCTCCAGCAGGTAGAGTAAGCTTAGTTCAAAGAAAGTGGAGTGTGGTACATCATATATATATATATATATATATATATATATATAATTTCTAAACAGTTTCTTATATGGTGCAGCATATTTCATTCCGCTTTACAATAGGAGACAGTGATACAACAAACTGGGTATTTACAGACAGTCAATAGGCATGAGTGCCCTGCTCACAAGCTTTCAATCTATAGGGAAATAGGCATTGATACACAAAGATAGATATTCTTCATTGCATAAAGTCCACCAGAATGCAAAAATTCCTGGTGAACTGTATGCTACCCAGCAGGTTGGCAAGGGGTTCAGGAGGTTGGAAAAATGTGAAAAAAAGAGAGAGGAGTGGTCTTTACAGAGGGGATGTGACTGGATAGGAACGGTATTATTATTATTTTATTTATAAGGCGCCACAAGTGTTTCGCAGCGCCGTACAAAGGAACAGTACAGGGAGACAAAACGTGGCATAACATTGAATAAATAACAAAAATAAAGTACAAATAAAGAGCGCCACAGTTCAATACACATTACAGCTTAAATATAAGTAGTGAGGACTCAATCAACATACTATAAGAGGCTTGAGTATATAACGGTATATGAAGGTTAAGTATATGAAGTATATGAAGTATAACGGTATATGAAGGTTAAGTGGTTGGTTCTGGAATTTGATATGCTTGCCTGAAGAGGAGAGTTTTCAGGGAATGTTTGTAGGTTTGGAGACTGAAAGAGAGTCTTATTGTGTATTGGAGAGCATTCCAGAGAAAGTCCTGCATTCAGGAATGGGAGCGAGGATTGCGTGTGGATGAGAGATGTAAATCTTGTGAGGAGTGAAGGGGTCGGGTTGAAAGATATTTTGAGATAAGAGAAAATATGTATATTGGTGTAGTTTGATTTGTGCCTTGTATTGGCCTTCCCCACTACAGTCCATCATGAATGCAGCTGCGATGGTAATCTTCCTAGCCAGACGTTCATCTTCTGCAAAGCTACTATGTCAGTCACTTCATTGGTTATCCGTATTGAGTATGGATAACCAATGAGGTGACTGACAAAGTAGCTTTGCAGATGATCGTCTGGCTAGGAAGATTAGCATCACAGCTGCATTCATGATGGACTGTATGGGTGAGAGTCTGTATTGGGAAAGGGCAATAAGTAGACTATTGCAATAATCGGTACTTGTGTATTATCACGGCGTCCACCTTTTCCATCGTAGGGCATTGTACAACCAAAACATCATGCGATGCGATTGGACCCGATTTTTAATCGCACAGGCACAGGATTCTGTGCCCGCATTCCTGACTGCTTCAGAGAGAGAAGATTGTCATTTGGATGAGCCCCCTAGAAAGATTATTCCAGAGAAGAATACACTCAGACAGACTTAAGGAATAAGGATCTTGTGGATGACTCCCGCCAGCAGGAGGACTAACAC
This sequence comes from Crinia signifera, assembly GCF_055691185.1. Lineage (NCBI taxonomy): Eukaryota > Metazoa > Chordata > Amphibia > Anura > Myobatrachidae > Crinia > Crinia signifera. The sequence continues at coordinate 82,829,270 of NC_139226.1, forward strand.
TTCAGGCTATAAATACAGTGGTTGGATACCACTGTCTACGGTACTCCTTTAATTTTTGGGAGTGTTATCTATCTTTCAGGTGGAGGGTTACTTCACAAAATTTTATATATATATATATATATATATATATATATATACTGCACTAGGAGGCGCCCTTCTCACTGTCTTTTTCAGATAAATTTCAAGGGTTCAATTGGAACTCGAACCATTTGGAGAAGGAGCAGCCGCCCTGGAATAAGGGAGAAGTGCGAACTATTATAGAAGAAGTTCTATAAAGATCATTTCTTTAAAAGTGTATATACACTATAAGGAACCATTAGGAGGACTTGACAGCGCTAGTACCACCACCAACTATATATATATATATATATATATATATATATATATATATATATATACACACATACATACATACATATATTCTATCATTATTAGTTAAAATATACAATATTTTCCTAGAAATTTTCCTACATGGATAAAATGGACAGAAGGCAGCTAGAGAGAATAGTACTCAGATGAAGCTGCAATGGCATGTACTGTACAAGCTGCCAAGTCGCATGAGTGTGCAACATACCTTATAGAGCTGTCTATTTTAGGGTCAGTAGAGAACAAACACACTTACTTATGTCATGGGACATATTGATATTCTCTTTCTCCATGTTATCTCGTTCTGTTGCCTCTGCTTCCTCTTGTTTAACCTCAGCAGGTTCTGTTACATGAACAAAAATTGTAAAAAATAATTTGATAAATTGTTGAAAATAACTTTAAAAAAGTACTTAATGATGTGGCAGTGGCCTTTTGGACGTCACACCTCGGCAGCATGGCTTCTCCAAGGGTTCCAGCACCAGAAGAAAGTCTTCCTGTGTGTCTTCATCCTTGAAGTCAAGAAAAGGTCAGCAAAGCAATGTACATAAGCCGACATGTTCCGGTAACAATCTTCCTTACCATAGACTGCACTGTAAAGACATGGAAGTCAAAAGTAGCCCCCAATGCTTTCTTTCAGTGCTGGAACCCACAGGAAGAAGTTAGGTCACATGTTATAGTATATGCTCTTTGTGTGAGGCATATTAATGATCCTATGGCATATGATGGAAGGATGAGGTATGGCTCAAAGTGGGGAATAATGCTATGCACTAAACAAGGTTAACAAATGCCTTGATGTGTGACAAGATAATTTAAGGAAAAATAAATGTTAGTGTTCCAAAGTTTTGTGTACAGATTGTCCGGAACAATGCAAGTTGACATTCCTCATAGGCAAGTCTGAAACATTGTTTCAGAAATTACAGTAGAATCAAAATATAAAGAGAGTTATATCAAAGCTTGGAGAGTAAAGTACTAAAAATCAGCTTGTGCCGTTATTTTACAGGGGATGGTATTACGCCTGGTGAAGAGAAAAAGTAGAGATAAAGTGAAAGGAGATAATGCACCAACCAATCAAAACCCAACTGTCATTTTTCAAAGACAACTGATTGGCTGGTGCATTCTCTCCTTCCACTTTATCTCTTCGCCAGGCTGAATACACCTGCCCCTTTTGTGTTTGAAAAATGACAGTTGGCAGCTGATTGTTTGGTACTTTCTCGCTTTGATGAATAGCCATGACGCTGCAAAAAATAAAATTGGTTTTACAAAAAAGAAATGGCAACAAAAAATCAGGAATTGGATTAAAATTTGGAGGAAAAAGTAATCACAATTATATTTTCCTTGGGTAGCACTGGGTGTAAATGCAGTTTTCCCAAAAAGCACATTTTAATGAAACTTATGTTGTTCCTGTTTGCACATACTGTAGGTCAGCTCTAATACAAATAAAAGTATGTTTTGAATTATACTTTTTATAAGGCTGGGCATTATTTTGTAAGTTAAAGTAAATTTAAATACTCATTTAGGCCACATAACATTTTACCTTTAAATGGAGGTGTGAATTCCCTACAAGGTATGATAGGTGATATAGGGCTTCTAGTGAAATGTAGAACCAAAAGTATGTGCTATGTTGATGCCATCTATACCAACCTATGTTACCACACATCCAACAGTTTAATAACAAAATTGATAATGCTAATTTAGGAACACCAACAGTAGAATTACATCTATCCCATTATTTCAAAACCTCTGAGAGCAACCATTTTGATCTGTTATAATAGTAACTATTTAGAGAAGATACTTGAACAAATCAGAATGTTTAATTAAAAAAATAATACTAATGTAAACAAAACCCTAATACAAAGTGTCATTGGGCCCCTCAGAATGTAAGTAAGTAAATAGATTAAAACATATATATACTTTTTCAGAAACTAGAAAAAAGAATGTACATGTGGTGCATTTCCTCAGTTGTATATTAATCATTTGTGTATGGCGGGCATTATTCATTTGCCTGTTTTGTCCATTCCAGAACATGCAGGCTTATGTGATCAGATGTTCATTTATACAAGATAGCCGGATATTCAAATCAACATCTTTATTAACAACATAGTTACAGGGAACAATGGTAATATAACAAACAACAAAAAGAGTAAGAATGAAGCAAAGATAAAGAAAAGTACGATCCATTTGTATACATAGCTGTAATCACATGGACAGGTACATCTGAAACCACTATACACTGTAGGCAGCACACACCTTCCTGTGCCTCAGATGTCAGCCATGTTGAAGACACTGCACCCTTGATCAATACAATGTGACATATGATATTTGATAGAGGATGCCTTACGACAATGGGAACTAGTTGTATTAAAGTTTTTACCAATCCATTTCACTTTATATATTCATTAAGCCAGTGGTTATTCTTTAGTTCTCCATCAGTATAATGGTCTTTCAGCAGTTCCTTCTTGGTTACTTTGATTTGGTGGAGTTTATTGTGTAGTACAACATTATGATAATCATTCGTTAGGCTTACCTCAGTAGTCACACTAATATCATCTATATACAGATGTAGCGCCGCTCATTCATCCTACCCATGGCGGTTCTAACGCCAGCCCGCCAAGGCATCGCAAAACATTTTAACAGCTTGGTGATTGCCGGATGAGTGCAATTCCAGTGATCATCCACCAGGTGTCACTTTTTGAAATCTTCACTGTGCATGCATGAAATGTGTGCTGCAGCGTGTGCATGAAGTGACTACAGTATTAAAAAGCTCTGTAGCGCAGGAACTACTTTGCTACTACTGTACTGTCCAGTAAGCTACAGTACTGTAGATAGACAGCTCTTATCAAGTATGTAGGCTAGTGGATAAGCATGCTGCTCTGCATGTTATACATTATAGTACAGTATGCCAAATTTTGATTATTAAAGGGAACTTATTTGGTACTTCTGTACTTTCACGGCGCCGCGTCAGAGTCCCCTTGCGGGGCTCGCTTCGCTCGCCCACGCTGCGGGCTCGGTGGCTCGCTACGCTCGCCACGCTAATTAAAATCAACTCCATGCCAACATGGATAGTGGAGGTATGAGCTATCCATGTTGGCATGGCGTTAACTTAGTTTATTTTACTTAGTTAGTGGCGAGCGTAACCCGGAAGTACGCGCGGCGCCGTGAAAGTAAAGAAGTACCACTTATTTTTTCCCCCACACACAAAACTCGTGCCTCCCTATTAACCTTTCCATGCATCTGCATGGGCACGGACGTTAATGCGTCTCATTGTTTTGGTCAAAAGGCGCTAGGATGCATCCGAGTGGAAAGTCTGGCCGCTCTTGTATAGTGTTGTGCCACTCCGCATGTTTTACAGTATGCCTGAGTTTGATTCATAAAGGGATCTTTTTTTTTTAAACACAGCTATAGTACAGTAGGTAAAAAAAAAAATAATCTTGCCTCCCTATAAAGATTTCCGTGCGTCTGCACAGGCAGCAACAGCTTTTATTGCATTGTACTGTAACAGTTACAGCTATAAGTGATATCTCTTTAAGTTTAATAGGGATAGTCAAAAGCTCCTCCCGAAGTTCCTGGATGCAAAAACACTGTCTTTAGCCTCTCTATACAGTATTTCCTATTTGCGGTACTCCAGTAGTAATGAGCTACAGTAGGTGGACAATTGGAGGGGACCCCAACTATGGATGCTTGCCGCTTCCCTTACTGATGTCATATAAACTACTACTATATGGTACCAGTCTCAAGTCTCTAGGACACATAGAACCGGAGATATCAGGGTGCAAAATAGACACATTTTTCTCAATTGACCTGTTCAGACACTCCGTCAAACATGATTTGCTACAGCGTCTTAGACACTCCCATTGTGGTTTCGTGTTGAAGGTATTGTATTCAGCCCACCCCTACCCCGGCATCCCTTCCCCCTTCCTCAAAGAACTTTTCACATAGAATGCAATGAAAGAGGTCGATTCAGTCAATCTTGCCGGGGGAAGGCACTATGCAAACACTGTGCATTACACGGCATGCTCTATGGATCTTGTGCATGGGCTCACACCAAAAGGCTTTTATGAAAACATTTTTTTTATGTTTGTCTAGTTTTATTAAATATAAGGTTTGTAAAAAATATAAGGTTATTAAAAAAAATAATTATAATAACAATAAAAAAACATTGTTCCTAGCACCTCCATAGAGTTTTTCCTATTTGAGTAATAAGTAGCACTTGCGTACTCAATAGCACTTTGTGTACTCAATAGCACGAACAGCTTTTTTTTGTACTCAGCTGTAACAGTTACAGCTATAAGTCATAGCCATATAAGTATAATGGGGATAGATAAAAGCTTCTCCCTAAGTTCTTGGATTCAAAAACACTGTCTTTCGCCTCTCTATACAGTATTTCCTATTTGCGGTACTCAGTAGTAATGAGCTACAGTAGGTGGACAATTGGAGGGGACCCTAACTACGGATGCTTGCCGCTTCCCTTACTGATGTCATATAAACTACTACTTAGTATACTCTGTTGGAGCCAAGACTCTCCTCTTTCATATTGTACCGGTCTCAAGTTTCTAGGACACATAGAACCGGAGATATCAGGGTGCAAAGTAGACACATTTTTCCCAATTGACCCGTTAATTAATCCAAATATTCTCTGTAAAGCGCTGTGGAATATGTGTGCTCTATACAAAAAACTATTAATAAATAAAATTAAAATTTATCCATATAGCACTAATATAGTCAGGTTCCCTTATCTGTATGCCAAATAGATTAAGTGCAATTTAGCTTTATTGCACTGTGCTCTGAATACGCGGTCAATGGCAAGTATTCAATGCCGGTGCGAGCGGCCGGCGAGGGGGTTAAACTGCGAGGATCACAGAAAACCAGTGATCCTCGCAGTTTAACCCCCGCGCCGGCCGCTCGCACTATGCAACGTTCCGGGGGAATCCTCGCAGTCACAGAACGGCGAGGACTCCCCTAAACTGCGAGAGCCGCGGCTAGTGCAGCAAACTCGCTGTAATTAGCCTCGGCTCTCGCAGCTTTTGGAGGCACATTCGCAAATTCCCCCTCGCTCAAAAAACGGAGCGAGGGGGAATTTGCGAATGAGGGGGGGGGGTCAGTTGAATACTGACAGGGTGAGCGGTGACTGCGAGCAAAAAGTCCTGCTCGCAGTCACCGCTCGCCCACGGCATTGAATATATGCCACTGTGTTAGGAGGGCTGATTTAATGAAAGCCTCTACTCCTTCTTATTGCCGACTCAGCAGATAAGGTTAGCGCTGGGACACTTAAATGGTTAAATAGTATTCATTGACAAAATTAATTATCAGAGTACACACACAACAATTATACTAGCACACAGCAGAAGTACAGTTGTTCAGTACAGTTGGAGCCAAAGCGATGTTCACGGGGATGAGACACACGAGCGTCTCATACTGTAGTATACTGTGTAAGCTCGCTCCGCTCGGTGAATGTCGATACCGTTCCATCGGTACAGTATATCAATCCGTCGCTAGATTGGTGGATGATAAACCACCCAGAGGTGGCGAATTGTATTGCATGGTGAGCATCCACTCCCCTTGCCGGATGGGAGCGCAAGAAGAAGAGAGGATCGCCAAAACCTCTGCGATGGTGCGCTGGCGGCAAGAATGAGAGGCGCTCCATCTGTATGTCTAGTGTCCGTGAGACTCCGAAACACTGCCATCAGCTGGCAGAGAGTAAAACTACATCTCTTTCTCACACATACACAAACTAAGAATGTAAGCAGACTAGCTTTTGAAGCTTTTGCTTCGAGCGGGCTTACTAGATGATCTTCTCAGTAGCCCTCATGGCAAAGCTGAGAATCTGCAAACATTAATTCATACTTTTTCCATGTGGGATATATACCAAAAGCTCCCCCATATAACTTAACTAATTTAATAAAAATAAACTTATACCTCAGTCTATGAGCTTTCCTGTCCTGGTCTCAAAAAACTAAAATGTTTACATGGTAAAACCTATAGAAACCACAGCACTCATTTTTGTAACAGTCATTTAGCATGTGTTAGGTTCACCCTGACCAAACTTTCAGACTGTCAAATCCAACATTGCAAACTGGGGCCATTAACAGAAGCAGGGAATTTTTGCAGACATAACTGGATGAGCAATTTAATTTTTAACAAAAGTAACAAACAAGGAAAGTGCGATTGATAACCATACATGCACATTGTAAATTTACACACACACACACACATACACAAATATTTTAATGCAATATGTATGAATGAGTTACATGGTGTTAAAGAGAAGAAGGGAATTCACTCCATAGTAGGCTGACCTGCCAACATATTAGGACAGTTTGAGATGACATACATCCTTAGAGAGTGAAATGCATTCACATGACTATGGCTACAGTACCTAAGACTATGGCTGTCTCCACTGTATGGGGTTGGTTGGAGCATTATTTACAATTGCCCCATACTGCTGTTGTATTACAATAAGATAAGAATATTCTTACTGTAATATGGGGGAAATGAAAATAAGCGCTGAAGCCGCTTGGACCATCTCAATAACTTCTGTGCATTATCTGACAGAGGCAGAATTAGGCTACTGTAACTGACCAACAAAACAGCAGCTCAAGTTCAATTGAATCTGCCACATAATGTGCATGAAAAATGAACATTTCTATATATCCATCTACACAATTCTTAGTTAATTGATAACAACCAATCAGCAGTTACCTTTGATGTTTCTTGCAGCACATAAATAACCTTAACAGTAAGGAGCACAGCATTTAATTTCTGTAGGACAAACTGTTATGCCGATAAAATACACGGCATTTTGAACTTGACTGCAATGAGTTCAAAACGCATGCGATGTGGTAAAACACTGTGCATTTTGAACTAGATGCGATCTAGTACAAAAAGTACGTGCAGCACATACTTTTTGTGCTGTGCGATGTGATGTTCGTGGGAGCGTGCAAATTGCACCATGTATGGGCACCTTTAGACATGATGTAGTACCGTAGCTGTAGCGATGTATCACGTATAAAATGTGTCATTCTTCACTGATTGGGTGCAGGGTGCTACAATGAACACTGAACAATATAGAAGTGAAAGTCTGACTGGCTGCAGTAATTTTTTTTTATAGTCAGGCAAGGGGCAAATCAGAGTCAGAATAAAACAGTAAAGCAAACAGAAAAACGAGAACGCAGAGAGAAAAAAAGAAGGCGGTTGGCAAAAATCCTTATCAGGAGCTAAAAAAATTACATATAAAGGATTCATTTACATTATTAGCCTTTACATATAAAAAGGGAAGGGATTTGTTGAGTGGCTAACCATGGACCCCATATTTTATTGAATGATTTGGAGGATTTGTTAATAATGCTAATAATATATTCCATGCGGTAAACATGGCAAGTACGGAATAATATAGTTTGCAATGATGGGGATTAGTTGCTTCCAATCTATAGCTAGTTGGCAAGTGGTAGCTGAGATCACATGACACATCATTTTATTTTGGTGCCTGGTTAGTATAGAAAGGTTTAATGGAACTAAAGTATATATTAAAAATTGACTGGCTGCAGTAGTTTTATTTGCACCATGTTTGTAACATAAACCAATCAATTAATGACACAGACATCTCATACAGATTCATACTTTATGTGGTGACACCAATGCTCGAAAGCTAAAACAAAAATATAATGCAATAATATGAAACTGGGAGCAGAATGAAGGTAATGTATTGGTATCAAAGTTACTGTATACAGATTTAACAATTCATTAATATAAAAACATTATGTACAACTAAGAATGCACAAAAACACAAATCAATCAAAATATTAAATGGTGTAAAAACAAATGAATACTTCAAATTCAGCAATATAAGTATCCCCACCGCACTCAGGTAAATTATAATTAAATCATTTCAATCGTTATTTATTCTACAAGTGCATTAATAAATCAAAGCTACAGCCAAAATACATTATGTCAGGCTTATTCACATGTAATACACACAATTAATGAGTTGCATAATCAATTTGGAGGCAGCCAGTTTGTGTATTGTTATTGAGAATGTAACTTATGAAATCACTATCAACTGAGGAATGAGGCACTTTGTTAATAACCAAACAAACTATTTATTCTTCTGTTGTTCCTCTGATCAGTATATCAAAATGTACACCAAAGTCTGATGTTTCCACCCATTTATCACCATAAAGTAAGTGATGAAAAAATAAGGGCAGTCGTTAACGACATTGGGGTGTATTCAATGCTGGGGGCGAGCTGTGACAGCAAGCAGGGCTGCCTGCTCACTGTCACAGCTCGCAGGGCTGCCTGCTCACTGTCTCAGCTCGCAGGGTCACCCCCTCATACACTGATTCCCCCCTCGCTTCGTTTTTGGAGCGAGGGGGAAACGGCGTATGTGGCCGCTGAAACAGCGAGACTCGTGGCTAAATGCGGCGGGCTCGCTGCATTAGCCGTGAGCCTCGCTGTTTGGGGGAATACTCGCTGAGATTTCCCTGCGGCATTGAAAAGGGTGAGCGGCCTGCACGGGGGTTAAACAAAGAGGATCGCTTGTTTTCTGCGATCCCCACCGTTTAACCCCCTCACCGGCTGCATTGAATACACCCCTTTGAGTGTACACATGAGACTTTTTTTAAAAGATATCGCTGAGAAAGGCCCTTCTGACCCATAGTTTTAAATGCTCTTTTATTGCATAAGGGGCTTTAAGCATGCATAATTACTACTATAGGGGTATTCAATCTCTTTTTACGAATATCGGAACATTTCCAACAGTTGGAAATATCGTCCAATTCAACCAAAGCTATTCGATCTTCAACTGTCGGAAATGTTCTGACAGTCATGAAAACATGTACAGTTTGTCGAAAACGCACAGATTCGACAGTCTATCGGCCGTTTTGGACAATGCAGATTTTAAAAAGTTGAATATGCAAGGGGGAAAGACGGTTAAAAACAGACGGGATTGAATAGGTGTGTATCGGTATTTCCGACTATCAGAAATATTGTCACACATTAAATACCCCCCATAGCCCCCATGTTGTATGTGATAAATAAAATAAGTTTATAAAAAAAAAAAAAAAAACGATGCCTATACATTAACTAGTTTACCATCTATATTTCTGTGATTGCAGATAATATATTTTTTTAAATAGCCCGGTGGATACTAAAATAAGGATAATCCTGGAAGAACTTTGGCACGGTTTAGTAGCAAAGATTTTCTAAGTTATATTAGGACTACAATGTTGTCATACAATATTTCAACCTTACACAATATCAGGTATTTGAACATATTAATAGAGTCATTTATTAGTTGAAACTGATACATTTATAATAATATCTATAAACTGTTTATTTATTTTTTTACATTGGGCGGTATTCATTGCGGTCGGTGAGGGGGTGTGTACGGCGAAGGTGGCTTTTCCTCAACGAAAACAATATTCCCCCATCCAGATTAAAGACCTTATTATGATTTGACTCGCAAGATCGCTGTGCCAATCCCCCCCCCACACACACACACACACACACACACACACACACCCGTGCACGCCTGCGAATGGATGACAATCATCTATTCGCAGGCTGTGAGAAATCATTCAATGGTCGGATGACACCTACATGGTGACTTTAAACTGCGGACGCCCTGTGCGAGGACAGGGAGGGCAGCTGACATCCGGTGATGTCAGCTGGCCGCCCCTCTGCACCTGCATCATAGCATCATTAGCATGAGAACGCTTGGAATTCCCATATGCTAATGGGGCTGCCCGGCACCCTCGCCCTTCTTCGCCCCCTGCCTGCTGAGAAGGGTACGTGCACCCGGCGAAAAGAATGTTCGCTGTGGGTTCATGCACCCTGCGTCTGCACATGTGCAGAAATGCGTCTGTGCATTCGCAGACGCACCCCCGAATCAATTAGAATAAGGTCCTAAAAACGGATGGGATTGTCAAATCAGGGATATTTAACATGTCTCACTTCCCAATCCACTAACCAGATTATCGATGGATCTGGTTGGTGGATTCGCTGTAACTGCTAATCGTGGAACTGGGAAATAGATGTACTGTATGGGGGGGATTCGGGAAATCGGGAATTAGGTTACTCAGATGTACAATGCTGTGTTTTATGGTCGTATTGTTGACTGATGCTGTGTCTTCAGATGCAGCAAGCAGATCAGATAAACTGTCACTTGGCATCTTTTTTACACAATACCCCTCAGCCAGCATTTAAATATATTAGCTCAGCCAGTGCATACAAAGACAGCGGGGGAGACATTTAAGTCCAATACTTGTGCATATCACTGGAAATTGACAAGAACTAAAAACAAATGAAGCCAAAACATATTTTAGCTGTAGCTCAATTTATAAATGAATGCAACAACCAAATTATCATACTAATACAGATATATCTTGTATATACACACATACATGAAAATAATGCAGATTATTTAACTTTTTTTATATATAAATATACCCAACACAGAAAAAAGGTTCATAAAATAGGACAAGTTACATTATGGACAAAAACAAATGTAACAGAAAATTAAGAAAAAGCGAATGGCGCTAAAAATGAACAATCAGACTGGATCTTTATGAGATTAAATCTAAAGCCATTTGCATTAAATTAACAATTGTGTTCTTTAAACTAGCCATCCAGCTTTTATCATAAAGCTCTTCTGCTTAGCGTGGACTACCTGATGTTTTTCGAGAGTGTCTTTACGATAGAACCTTTTCCCACAGAGGTTGCACTCAAATGGTCTCTCTCCGGTGTGGGCGCGCTGGTGTCGCAGCAGGTCATAGTTGTGGCTAAATGTTTTGTGACAGTCAACACAAATAAAAGGCCTCTCACCTGTGTGGGTTTTCTTATGCTTATACAGACTGGATCGATTTCGGAAACTTTTGGGACAAATTTCACATGCATATGGCCTCTCTCCTGTGTGGGTTGTCCTATGCTTATAAAGACTGCTTTGGTCTTGGAAATCGTCACAAGGATATGGAATTTCATTGTCGTGAGTCTTCTGGTGCAACACGAGGTAAGGTAGTCCCGGGAAGCACTGGCCACATTCCAAACATTTATATAGGGCTCCCTTATGGATTTTCCTGTGTCTGCTAACACTTGATTTGCAGAGAAAACTTTTATCACATTCAGAGCATGTGTATAATCTTCGCTTTGATAACTTACCCCGTACAGAATTTTTTATTTGCTCTTCCAGAAAGTCACTTTGCTGTGCATTTGCATCCTGAAAGTGTATGTCTGCAGGATTGAAAAAATAAGAAACAGAAATATGGAAACACATGTGAGTAACAGCTGTGCCATATACAAGAATGGGATTTGTCATCTGTAATCAATTCTAAAAAATAATAATAAAAAAAAAAGAAAAAAGAAATAACTGCTGCTGTTTGGGTCTGTTGTTGAGAAAGACATGGTTATATAGCGTGTTTCCCTACAGTTAGCTCCAAGCAATGTAATTAGGAGGACATATCAGGAGCAGTACAGAAAAATACTTTTCCCAACTTTTAAAAGCAGATTAAAATGGCCAAAATGACTAAATAATCTACAATTTGTATTGACAAAACCATAAAAATCACAATTTCAGATACAGTAACAGGAAACATACCTACACACTGTAACAAAAGGCTGCACACATTTATGATTATTACAGAGATTTTAACACTACAATACACAAACAAAATGTTGCACAAAGTTTTTGTTGCCCACGGCAACCATTGCTTTCATTTTATAAATTGAAGAACAATGACAGAATAGAATCCATCATTTCCACTTGCACTCCTTATCTTCCACTGTATATGTGTGTATCTGGCTCATGGACTCATAAGAGTGGTCATGCTTTCTACTTTTGTTTTTCTCAGTGTTAGAATTTTTTTTTGTAATTTCTATAGGAAAGTCTACCCCTTTTGCACTCAATTTTTAACCTGGGTACACACTACACAATTTGTTGTCTGCTACCGCAACAGATCACTAGACTATGGTCTAGTGCAGCGGTTCCAAACCTAGGGTATGCTGCAGACAGTTTGGGGGTACTTGAAAATAATATTACGGTTCTGTCTGCAGCATCACCAGCATCTTCTTGTGCTTTTGCCCGACCAGCATTCCACTGGGAGCTACCCGCACAGACATTAGACATCATTGTTCATCTGCCCCACACTGACATAGGCAAAGAAAGCAGCGCAATTAATCCTACAGGCATTAGTGGGAACCCTGGAGACAGTACACAGCCAGACACAGAGGGACTTGAGTCCTGACCGCACACTACTCCTCCGCTACTCCTTAAAATAAGAAGGTCACTGCACAGTGGCATCTGCAGTGGGAGCTCTGGTGTTGTCACAGAGAGCTGGTGGTTTGTTGGGTAAGGGTACATGAACTGGCTGACTGACTAATATAACAGTGATATTACTGGGATGCCAGGGTAATGTCACACTGCAAGCACTGGCTGACTGACTAATATAACAGTGACATTACTGGGGTGACAGTGTAATGTCACACACAACATAGAAAACCTGGTAATTGAACCATCATCCTGAACTGATGTACTAATATGAACAGTGCAGACAGCGGTACTCTTGGAGTGTGGGTGGGTTCATGTGACGTCACGTGGACATCAGGATATTTTGATGGTGCCCCTTTAGACCCACTGGACCCTAGGTGGCTGCCTAGGTTACTATGTGGAATATCCACCTGAGATTTACGAACAAGTTCTGCTGCATTTGTAAAGGTTTATTTTAATGTGACAAAACTCCAGTCACATCACAGCTGTGATAAATGTCCAGTTACATAAGCGCACAATTCCTGTCATGGAGTATGCTCAGCCATCAGTGTTCTTGCTGACAGCAAGGGATCAAGAAAGTCATTTATCAGTATACCTCAGTTAATGATTTTGTAAATTTACAGTATGCTTTTTATTATATGTATATACTCTGAAACAATTATTTTGATTACCTGTTATAATTACACATCTTTACAATATAAATATGGTAGGTTTCCATTATACTAAGGAAGCTGAAAGAATAATAAACATGTTCTTACCTGTACTGTAATGGTCTGTTAATTCATCTTCTTCATAAGGGCAATCATCTTCCTCTTCTTCCTTCACCATGACAGGGGCTGCAACATCAGCAGAGTACATCCATGAAATTGTAAGACAACCCAGATGAAGTACAGATGTGCCCTCATGTATCTAGCCTCTGTATGCCATGCAGTAAAATATACCTGGCGTGAGTAATGATGGGAAGTCCCGTGCAACTGTAAACGTCGGGCATCTTTTAACGCTGAAAATGCATTATAATCGCTATGTGATGCACAAGGAGACTGTGCGGATTTTATTTTTGACATTTGTATATTGTATGTGGCCGAGTCTGTATATAGAGCAGAATAGAACGAATATTGGAAAAAGGCATTTAGCATGCAAATTCAGAGACTCAGTTGCACACAGATATCTAACAAGGATTTTTGACAAATGGTCTGTTTAGCGCGACTGCAGCAAAGATAGTTATTTAGGGCCTTATTCTAGTTCACTCTTTCTGACAAAATCCTTCTTAGATGGACAAAACCATGTGCACTGCAAGTGGGGCAGATGTAACTTGTGCAGAGAATTAGATTTGGGTGGGGTTTTACTTCAAAGTGAGATATATATTGCAGTGTAAAAATAAAGCAGCCAGTATTTACCCTGCACAGTAACAAAATAACTCACCCAAATCTAATTCTCTCTGCACATTTTACATCTCCCCCCCCCCCCACAGTGCATATGGTTTTGTCCATCTAAGAAGGATTTTGACAGAAAGAGTGAACTAGAATAAGTTTCATAGGGCAGTATTCAATGAGAAAAATTTGCCGTGTTTTATGGCGAGTTTGTGCTTTTCTCGCGTTGGACTGAGACTTTTGCTCTCAAAAAGCGAGCAACCCTATTCAATGTGCCCTTTCTAAGTGATTTTCTCCGTGTTTCTCTGTGTAGCAATTCTCCATCTTTTCATGGAGAAGTGGAATGTGAACTATTAAAATAAAAGTCTTTTTGTTTTAATTTTGGTGTCAAAAAATCAGGAATTTTATTCTGAGAAGGGGCATGCTATTTTTATTCATGTGCTTATAGCACATGGATATATATTTTAATTTTAAAAATATATTTTTTTTTTTACACAGAGCAGCCAGCAGGGGGCCGGGAGCCAAGCCGCTCATTAGATATTCATATATTCACTGCACCCGATCATTACATATGCATGATCGGGAGCAGTGACTATACCCGGTCCCCTGCTGGCTCTGGGGGGGACAGCTTGTGCTGCCTGGGTCCCGGGGAGCCCACCTCCCCCCCACATACGTTCTGGGGCAGGCAGGGAGACTTCAATCTCCCTGCCTGCCACCGTCCCACGGCTCCCTGCCGCGGACGCACGTCCACTGCAGGGGTTAAGATTCAACGCGAGGGGCAACTCGCCCCTCCGACATTAAATACGGAGAGAGCGAGTGGCAGCCAGCCCTCCGGAACACAGCGAGTGTGCAGCGAATCCTAAACAGGATTCGCTGCACACTGCGAAATTTCACATTGAATACTGCCCATAGTAGGTGAGGCTGAATAAAGACTTGTGTCCATCTAGTTCAACCTATGTTTATAGTGGCTTATCCCTTGTTGAATAGTATGTTCTGATATTTTAAAGACAGATTATGTTACTTATTCGTACCCATGGATGTTTTTAACCAATAAATGTTTATCCAATCTTATTTTAAACATATTTATAGTATCTGCCGACACCACTTCTCCAGGAAGAGGAGTTCCAAAGTTTGACTGCTCTGACTGTAAAGAAATTTTTTCTTCTAGATGAACAAAATCTTTTTTCTTCTAATCTAAACTCGTGCCCTCGTGTCCTAGATTCCTTTCTAGCAGAAAAGAGGGTGTTTGACAGTTCCTTATATTGGCCCCTAATATATTTATACATGTTGAACATGTCCCCCCCTTAAATGTCTCTTCTCTAGTGTAAATAGTTCCAAATTGCTTAATCTTTCCTCGTAGCTTAAATTCTCCATTCCCCTAATAAGCTTTGTTGCTCTTCTTTGGATTTTTTCTAATTCTATGATGTCCTTTTTATAGTGTGGGGCCCAGAATTGTACTCTGTATTTGAGGTGCGGTCTAACCAATGCCTTGTACAGTGGCATAATTACTTTTGAGTCCCTAGTTTCCATGCCCCTTTTAATACATGCTAGAATTTTGTAGGCCTTTTTGTTGCTATATTACATTGAACTCTACACCCCAGTTTGTTGTCTATTTGGACTCCTAGATCCTTTTCGAGTACTAAATTACCCAATTCATCCCCGCTTAGGTTATAACTAGCACACTGGTTATATCTCCCAAGGTTTATGACCTTGCATTTGTCCTAGTTGAACCTAATCTTCCACTTTTTTGCCCACTCATCTAGATTGTCAAGATCATTCTGATGATTTAGTAACTCTGCCCAGTTTTGTATAGTCAGCAAAAATGGATACATTGCTGAGTAACCGTATCCCAATATCGTTAATAAAAATGTTAAATAAAATGGGCCCTAGAACCGAATCCTGAGGCACTCCACTTAGTACTGGTATCATATTTGATACGGCACTGTTCACGACCACTCTTTGTTCTCTATTACACAGCCAGTTCCCTACCCATCTACAGATATTTGCCCCTAATCCCAGGTCCTACATTTTATTTATGAACCTTTTGTGTGGTACTGTGTCGAAGGCTTTAGCAAAATCTAGGAAAATCACATCTATAGCGTTTCCATTATCAAGGTTTTTGCTAACCTCTTCATAGAAACCAAGTAGATTAGTTTGGCATGAACGATTTTTCACGAACCCATCCTGGTTATTACTGAATAACTATGAAGGTCTAAATATTCCTGGATACCATCTCTTAAAAATCTTTCAAATAGTTTACCAACTATTGATGTTAAACTAACAGGTCTGTAATTAGCAGAATACTCCTTTTTTCTTTTTTTTGAATAATGGCACTAGCTCTGCTATTCTCCAGTCTTTTGGTACCTTTCCTGATGATAGTGAATTATCAAAGGTATAATGTAGAGGGGAAGTTAATTCCATTAGTACCCTAGGATGAATCCCATCTGGCCCAGGTGATTTATTGGTTTTGATTTTGTTGAGCCTCAATATTATTTCCTCGGTAGAGAAATCAATATTGGTCCGGCTTGTGCATCCCATTTGTGGTATGTGTGCATTCCACAGTCTGCTCTCCCTTAGTAAACACTGATGAGAAGAACTAATTTAACAGTTCTGCTTTTCCCATATCCTCCATATCGGTTAGTGGGCCTATGTTGTCCTTTATTATACGTTTACTATTTATGTATTTGAAAAACTTCTTGGGGTTAGTTTTGCTTTTAGTGGCTATGCGCTCTTCATAATCCCTTTTAGCTACTTTGATTGCCCCTTTGCAAATTTTGTTAGATTTTTTGTATTTGGTGAACGCCTCCTCATTTAAGTTATTTTTATAGAATTTAAATGCTCTTGTTTTATTGTTGATTGCTGACCTAACTTTTTTGTTCAACCATGGTGGCTTTTTTTAATTGAATTTACCCTTAGTTACTTTAGGAATGTATTTAATAGTTAATGATTCGAGTTTATTATTTAGCATTTTTTCCCCTCAAAAACCATTTCCCACACAATTCTTTTTAGGGCTTCTATGAATAATTTGAATTACCTTTTCTGAAGTTTAGTATTTTTGCAGATCCTTTATAATATAATTTACTGAAGTTGATTTCCAGTAAAACCATATTGTGGTCACTGTTCCCTAGATGTTCAATTACTTTTGTGTTTGACACTAGATCTATGTAATTTGTTAAATCCAATAATGCCTTATTACGAGTTGGAGCTTTTACTGTTTGTGTGATAAACTGGTCTTTAAGTAAGCTTAGGAACCCACTGCTTCTTGCTGTTTTACAGGTTTCATTTTTCCAATCAATATCAGGTAAATTAAAATCCCCCATAATTAATACCCTGATTTGATAATGACCCTGATCTGATGAATGTTTGATTTGGTTTAAAAGAAGAGAGAAGAGACTCGTCCCTTTCATTCATGTTCGGCGGTCTATAGCACAGGTTCTCAAACTCGGTCCTCAGGACCCCACACATTGCATGTTTTGCAGGTCTCCTCACAGAAGGCCTTATTCTAGTTCACTCTTTCTGACAAAATCCCTTGTCCCGTTTTCATCTGCGACCAGAGATGGTCGCAGATGAAAATGTAAACACTGCTGGGTGAAGAGGCAGGGGATGTCGCTGGTCGGAGGAGCATGCTCCTCCAACCAGCGACCATTCAGGGGCTGAAAACGGGAGCGCACAACCGGCGATTTATCGCTGGTGCACACTCCAATCACTGGCAATATGGTCGCTCAGCGACCATATTCCCAGCGATTTCAGCCCCTATCGCCCCCGTGTGTACACAGCATTAGATGGACAAAACCATGTGCACTGCAGGGGGTTACTTGTGCAGAGAGAATTAGATTTGGGTGAGTTATTTTGTTTCTGTGCAGGGTAAATACTGGCTGCTTTATTTTTACAGTGCAATATAGTGTGCTACTTTGAAGTAAAATCCCACGCAAATCTAATTCTCTCTGCACAAGTAACATCTGCCCCACCTGCAGTGCACATGGTTTTGTCCATCTAAGAAGGATTTTGTCAGAAACAGTGAACTAGAATAATGGGCCCCATACATCAGCAATCACAATTTATGGATTTCCAGATACAGGGATTTTTTGGCCAGATAAATGGATTTTACAATCTATCTGACTTTGCCCACACATTACAGATTTATTTCAGTGATCGGCAGATTTTCCATCTAAAGATTGCATCTTCATAGCTGGAAATTGCCCAATCGATTGTCATTTCAGCTGTTTATAATGTAAATAGATGAAGAAGACGAATTGGGAATGCCCACACATATAAAAAAGATCTGCAGATAATACCAGATTATTAAACATGTTTAAAAACCTGATTAAGCAATCGATTGGCGATTTTGATTGGGATTGCCAAAAGGGGGAGCCCACACATCTAAAATTAATTGTGGCAATCATCTCCATATCTGAAAATTGTCACAATTAATTGCTGATGTATGGGGCCCTTAAGGCCCAGAATCACAAGCGAAGTAATTATCTCCACCTGTGGCTCTTTTAAAATGTGTCAGTGAGTAATGAGTGCTCCTGTGCACCTGCTGGGTGACCTGGAAAATGTGAACTGTGTGGGGTCCTGAGGACCGAGATTGAGAACCCCTGGTCTATAGCATACTCCTATTAAAATTCTAATATTAGTTTTTTTGTTATTGTCGGCTATCTCTGCTCACACGGCCTCCGTGTAATCTTCATCTGTACTAATTTCTTTCTCACACAATGTTAAGTAATTTTTTACATATAGGCACACACCCCCGCCCTTTCTATTTTCCCTGTCTTTTCTGTAGTGTATATCCCACTATGCTTAATGCCCAGTTGTGCGACTCGTTACACCATGTTTCTGTAATACCTATGTCATAATCGTCCTTAGTTACCACAGTTTCTAGTTCCCCGATTTTACCTACTAAGCTTCTTGCATTAGCCAGTAGGCATTTTTATTTATGTTTATTTTTAGTTGCGTCCCTAACATTGTGTTTAATTTCTGCTCTGGACTTATTTGTATTCCTTACTAACTTCTTCGTACCCATCTCCCCCTCAGTAGACTTTCTATAGCACTCCCCACCATGCCCACTGCCCAACCTATTTACAGATTTGAAACGTCTTCCTATGTCATTAACTCCTTCCCATACCCTAAGGTCATCTGTACCTAAGAGCTGTAATGAGGTAAGATTACTGTTATTATATAATATTCCTGGAGCACCCTGGGAATTACCCACGATATTACCCTTATTAGTACCACGGACATTGCCTGTAACTATGTCCTCCCCCCACCTCCTCCCCCAAATTGATTCTTGACCCCAATCCTACTATTCTCACTACGGGTCGCATAATATCTAGCTACCCCCATCGCCTAGTTTAAAATCTCATCCATCCCTCTAACCATCCTTCCCCCCAGCACCGCAGCCCCCTCCTCGTTCAGGTGCTATCCATCAAGGCAAAAAAAGATGGCGCCTGACCGAGAAGTCCGCTGAGTGTTCCATGAACACAAAATCCCTCCTTCCTACACCAGTCCTTTAGCCACATGTTTACCTCTCTGATCTCCCTCTGCCTCCCTGGGCTAGCGTGTGGTAATAATTCCGAGAATATTGCCCTAGGTGTCTTAGCCTTTAATTTCATACCTAATGTAGAGCATGAGATCATATCTGTGATAAAATGGGATAGTGACAGTTAAGCAATGATGGCAACACCACTGACGCACAGCAACCAATGTACTTTCTCCAAAATGGGGAAAAAAAAGATTCAAACTGTTTGATCATTGATACAATGGGTATAGGATTACTGAGAGCGGTTACCCTTCCCTGTAACTTACCACTGCCTGCTTCCACTAGTTACAACGGGTTGCCGTAAGCTATCCCTGTCTTCATCACCCACCTTGTCAGAGGTTTATTGTAATGATTTGTTGTATTGCAGCATACTTGTGTGTTGGGGTACTGCACTTATGTTGTTATTTGTTTTAATGGATATAATGAGGTCAATTAGCCACTAGTCAGCTTGCTGCTTGAGTAAAGTACGCCCAAGCTTACAGTAGCACTGGACTCACAACATTGTTGTTTGCATCCCCATAGTACTTAATAAAGAAATAATAAACTATCTTTTTTGGAGGGGAATTCCCAAACAGCCATTTAGAACAAGCTACTGTACTGTATCTAGTGCTAGCAAACCATGCCATGCCATCATCAGTGTTTATTTATACCAGACCTTGGGCAATCACAACAGAGATGGCTATTCACAAACATTGGTGTGTTTGCTTCTCTGTGAGGATCTAGTGAATACCCCCCTTACTACACTCAGACTCTCTCTCCCCTGCCCAGGCCTTTAAGATTTAGGGGGAAATTTACCAATATGAAAAACCTAGTTTTTCGTATTGGTATTTCCCCTACGGTTGCATACGACTGTTTAAGTCGTATGCAAAGTCGTGTTCCGGAGGGGAAATTACAAAGCAGTCAGATACGACTGCTTTGTAACCCTCCGATGGTGTATTCATTCGTATTAGCTGGCCATATATACGGCCGCTAATACGAATGTTTCTGGCAGTCTGCACGGATCAGTCAGATCCGTGCAGGCTGCAGTGTGTAAAAAAAAAAATCGAAAAAAAATAATAAAAAAAAAAATCGGCGTGGGGTCCCCCCCACAGCCGAAACCAGCACCAGGCTGAAGGAGCCGGGGCCGGTAATTAAAAATCAGGGAACCCGACAAATAGGGGTTCCCCGATTTTTAACAACCAGCCCCAGGCTCCAGGTCCGGGGCTGGTTCCCAAAATACGGGGGACAAAATGACTAGGGGTCCCCCGTATTTCAAGAACCAGTCACAGGCACAACCAGCCAGCAGGGTAATGTCACAGCCGGGGGACACTTATAATATAAGGTCCCGCGGCCAAAACATTAACCCTACCGACCAGTCAGCCTGGCCAGGGGCCCTGGGGGAGTAGGGACCCCCCCAATGAAGGGGTCCCCCCCCTCCAGGACTTACCTGACCAGGCTGAAGCCTGGTACTGTCCCCGATGCCCCTGGGCGGTGGGCATCGGGCTGATTATGGTGTAAAAAATAGATTAAACTATTGTTTTTTACTGTGGCACTACAAGTGCCAGCAAGCTGGGACTTGGAGAACCACAAGTCCCAGCCTGCTGGGCATTAAAGGGCCCGCTGGCACTTGTAGTTCCACAGTTAAAAAAAATAGTACACAAAACATACTGACACACTTTTAAAATAAAACTTTAATACATACAAAGCCCACACATACTAATACTTACCTATCTTCTTTCCGTAGGTAGCCCTGGTCCTGTGTCGTCGTCTTCTGGTCCCGTGTCGTCTTCTGCCTCCATGTCGACCGTCGCTGTCGCCGTCCGGATCCGACGAAATCCATTTGGGAAGCTGTGGAAGGAAACCATACTCACCTGTCCCAGCGCGACGTAGTCCAGGTAAGTGTCTTGGCAAAAAAACAAACCGACACCCCGAAACCAGCCGGACAGAGAGCCGCACGGTACTCTGTGTACATCGTGCGGCTCCGCCTCCCGAATGCCGCTATTGGCCGCCTTGCGGCCTAGCGGCCAATCAGGAGCCGCTAGGCCGCAAGGCGGCCAATAGCGGCATTCGGGGGCGGAGCCGCACGATGTAAACAAACACCGTGCGTCTCCCTGTCCGGCTGGTTTCGGGGTGTTCGGTTTGTTTTTTTGCCAAGACATTTACCTGGACTACGTCGCGCTGGGACAGGTGAGTATGGTTTCCTTCCACAGCTTCCTAAATGGATTTCGTCGGATCCGGACGGCGACAGCGACGGTCGACATGGAGGCAGAAGACGACACAGGACCAGAAGACGACGACACAGGACCAGGGCTACCTACGGAAAGAAGATAGGTAAGTATTAGTATGTGTGGGCTTTGTATGTATTAAAGTTTTATTTTAAAAGTGTGTCAGTGTGTTTTGTGTACTATTTTTTTAACTGTGGAACTACAAGTGCCAGCGGGCCCTTTAATGCCCAGCAGGCTGGGACTTGTGGTTCTCCAAGTCCCAGCTTGCTGGCACTTGTAGTGCCACAGTAAAAAATAATAGTTTAATCTATTTTTTACACCATAATCAGCCCGATGCCCACCGCCCAGGGGCATCGGGGACAGTACCAGGCTTCAGCCTGGTCAGGTAAGTCCTGGAGGGGGGGGATCCCTTCATTGGGGGGGTCCCCACTCCCCCAGGGCCCCTGGCCAGGCTGACTGGTCGGTAGGGTTAATGTTTTGGCCGCGGGACCTTATATTATAAGTGTCCCCCGGCTGTGACATTACCCTGCTGGCTGGTTGTGCCTGGGACTGGTTCTTGAAATACGGGGGACCCCTAGTCATTTTGTCCCCCGTATTTTGGGAACCAGCCCCGGACCTGGAGCCTGGGGCTGGTTGTTAAAAATCGGGGAACCCCTATTTGTCGGGTTCCCTGATTTTTAATTACCGGCCCCGGCTCCTTCAGCCTGGTGCTGGTTTCGGCTGTGGGGGGGACCCCACGCCGTGTTTTTTTTTAATATTTATTTTTTTTTCTATTTTTTTTACACTGCAGCCTGCACGGATCTGACTGATCCGTGCAGGCTAAAACGCGAAAAGAACAGGAAAATGGTGTTCTATTTTCCTGTCGTATTTGCGTGGGTGTTTCACACCACTTAGCAGCCGCATTATCAGTACGGCTGCTTAGTACATCAGGAACCACCATTCTTTTGAATGGTGATTTCTGTCGTATCCTATCGATGGTGTAGGACATTCGTATTTGTAACTACAAATACGAATGTCCCATCTTTAGGACAATGAATTGTTGTATTTTTGGGATTGTAAATCCCGAAAATACAAATTCGTAAAAAAAAGGTGTATTTCTCCCTACGAATACACCTTTTTTCTACGAATCCATTTTGGTAAATGTCCCCCATAGTGTCCAATGCCATAAAGAGTGAAATTTCACAGTTGACCTGCTCAAAACCAATTATAAGGCAGCATTTGCAGCTGTAAAAATGATTATTTAAGCAAGGGTATTACTACAGAAGTGGGTGGTTTAAAAAAGCATAAAGCATTGCAAATGTAAAAGACACTTACTTGGACTACAACAGATGATAGCATCTTTGTCCTCCAAGCAGTCATCACTCATATCCTCCTCTTCTTGTTTGTGTAAATGGTCTGTAATATCAGTGGGATTTTAATAATCAAACAATAGAAACATACAGTACATTCAAAGGAACATTACAAGCTTATCATATCTTTTGCAAAATATATGTAGCTAAGATCTCTGAATTGTCTTTTATTATGTTGGTTATTCAAATCTTATTACTAATGCCCTTTGGTGTGCTGGGGGTTAAATCCCCCTCCCTTGCAGCACCTGGGGGGCATTACTAATTTGATTGAGCAGCTCTCACATGTAAGTTCTCCTGACCATTAGCTACCCTTGGAAGGCCCTGCATTTTAGTATCCTCTGTTTACTGGTTCTGGGACCTTGATAGTAGAGCCCTGACCGTGCCTTAAGGTTTCTGATAATAATACTAATATCACCTATTAGAACTGCCTGACCACCTGCCCCCCTTCTTTCCCCCTCCTATACCTTTTTTTCTCCCATTGCATTTGTATCTTCTCTATTTCTTGCTCCTTTAATCACTTGTTTCATGCGAATTTGTTCATACATAGGTCTGATAAACTCTTTACTGATAACTCTTATTCTTGTGGAGCTTTTGTGAATGTAAATAACTTTTAACATTTTTTTGAAAAGCAAATTGGGAAATGTGTAAACTGGTATACAGTTTGCAGAAGTCTCAACTCCGACTGCCTTCTCTTGATTCTTAGGACATGTTACTTGATATCACATTGACCTGTGTTATTGACAGTATTTCTCATTTACGTAAAATGCTGTATA
This sequence comes from Crinia signifera, assembly GCF_055691185.1. NCBI lineage: Eukaryota > Metazoa > Chordata > Amphibia > Anura > Myobatrachidae > Crinia > Crinia signifera. Next base: position 82,853,124 of record NC_139226.1, read on the forward strand.
ATATATGCCTGATGATAAGGGAAATACAATACAACCTTCTTTATGTTTACAAAATACTGTGTCACTACTAGATTTACTATGCTCAATGCTTTGGTACAAAGACATCTCCTTTGCAAGTCTAACCTACTTCCAATAGGTAGTCTAGCTATTGTGCCTGCCAATGTTGTGTCACCAAGTATCTAATATATATATTACTTTGTATTTGTTAATTGTAATGAAAGACTCATGTCGACCTTTTCCAAGTTGACCCATTGATTGTGTCGATCTATTGACTGTCAACCTATAGCGGTTAACCTAATGCTTGTAGACCTAGTGACCGCACCCCCACTCTCCATGGCAGGGGATACGGTCACTAGATCGACAAGAATTAGGTTGACCGCTGAAGGTCGACAAGGACATTTAGTCGACAGTCAAAAGGACGATATGGGGTGTTTGCACTTCTTTTGAGCTGACAGACGGTATTTCATCATGCCCTAGCATCTACTAGGGCGTGGTGGGAGAATAAAATAGTGCAGTGAACCATGCAAGGGGACGCCGTGCTTTTTTAGTGTCCATGTCTACATTCGCAACAAAAAAGTGAAAAACCCCATGTCGACCTTTTGCCTGTTGACCTAATGGGTGTTGATTAGCGGGAGGGATTGGCACTGGTCATAAACTTCTATAGAGTTACATGATAAATATATTTGTTAGATAACCAACATATTTACTGCTTACAGGTAATCTTAGCAGTGTTAGGTTGGTGGTGCTCCCAAAAGATGTTCAGTGGTTAGACTGAAAAAAAAGGGGGGGCGTCACGAGGGTGACTACAGGGGAACATACGTAAGGTTTTTGGGGCACACTTGAAAAAAGGTATATATAATAATATTATGAGTTAGTGGTTAGTTGAGTAATTAGTGTAATAAAACTTAACTTTTATTCTGATTATTACTAAAAAGAGAAAGAGACAATATTCCTTGCGTTAGAATAATATGGCTAATTGCCAAAAGTGGGTCCTTGATAATGATCAAAAGATCAGCGCAATGTTTAGATATGAGTATACCACACCTGTAAAATCAGCACCTTTCATAGGTTATCTAATATGTATGAATGCGATAGTTGATACAGGTATTGGTTTATGGATGCTTGACACACTTGATTTATACAATAAAAATTCCAATAAACAGTGTGTTGTCCTCCGTAACAGATGAGTATTACTGGGTCACAACTATGGATATTTTGGGGAATGGGAGTGGTAGAAAGATTAAGAAGTCAGGAGTAGTGGAGAGTATAGACAGCTTGAGCTAAGTCTAGAAGGTGATCCCTTCCTTGCCTGATAATTACAACACTGAGTATTCCCAGTGAGTCTTCCCACAGGTACTAGCCCGGCCGGTCACTGCTTAGCTACTGAGATCGGGACGGGTTCAGGCGATCCAGTGACGTATGGTAGTAGTGTTGGCAAAATTGGGGGGTCACCAACATTGTAGCTCAATTGAAGTAGGGTGCTTCTGCTTTCTGAGGCGTCATCAATGGTTCACCCTGTTGCTTACCTGCATTGCAGGGGGTTCAGTTTTGACGCAACTGATGAGAGAGCACTGAAGAGAAGGGTTGTGGCATAAGTAGTGGGTTGGTATCAACAGTGCGGACCCTGACTTCTGCTGTCCACCATCTACTGATCGTATCAAATGGTGGATGAGAGAGTAGGTGAACGCTGATCCTTTCCCCGGAATGGAAGAAGGGTAGTGGGGTTGAGGCAACCACTGTTTAGTGTTGCCACCAATGTAGATTATCAACAATGGGGGTTGATATCAAAATAAATGGTGTTTGTATCCTCATGAGTAGTGCACCTTAGGCGCCATTGTTGCCAGTACTGAATGGTTCTGACTGGGGCTAGTGTGACACCTTGAGGAATTTTTTGCTAGGTTTGCATGGTCTGTAAGCCTCACAGGTAGATTTAAAAGTTTTGGTAGCCGTAGATTGCAAACACTGTAATTGAACAGGCTAGATGGTATTAGCTATAAAGGAACAGATAGGCTATCAGACATATAATGACACCAACAAAGTGTTAATCCACAATTAATACAAATCAAGTGCCAGTATCACAATTTCAACATGTAAGCTTAATCAAATTGAAAACAATGATTTAACTAAGGTCTGGTTTCACAATTTTAGTCAGTTTTTAATGCTGACAGTATAAGCTTAGCATATACATAGTGAGAGTCTGGCAGCTGTTAGTCACAAATATATAGACTGGATATCAGATATATCGTAGCACTGTTGGTATATCAAAACGAATAATCCTCTTTGCAGATTCACCAGTGTTAAGAGTTTTGCACTGACTGTATGAGGATCAAATTTTGAGACAAAATCTGGCAGATAATTGCCTAGTCTGTACCTCCTTTAATCAGTGAAAAATGCGGAAGTTTGGCAGATAATTGCCTGGTCTGTATCGATACAGATATTTTTCAAACAAACACCTAATGCAACAACACCTATTATAGGTCAAAAGTGTAAGAGTTCAGATACTGACTGCAGTATATGCAGGTGTATAGATAGCAGACTGATCGACTAATTGACAGAAAAAAAGGGGGAGTGTAAATTATATAGCAGATAATTGCCTGGTCTGTACTACTGCAGTAACGTTTAATGTGTTTTACCTCATACAACACAAATGCCTGTTATGTGACAGGGACGCAGAACCCAGGACTGAGTGAGAAGAGCCTTTTAAAATACTGTCTGCGGTATACGCAGAGAGGTGACAGACTGCTCAGCTGTTGCTGGGTAGTGAAAGTGCTGTGTTTGATGACAGCAGAGCGACAGTTTAGCGTAATGTAGCGGAGGTAAAGAGACAAGGTTAAAGTTTAGGATAAGGATACAAAGTTGCTAGTTACAAGAGTTTAACTTAGCTTTGAGGAGCGGCGCCCGGCGCCATATGACGGGAGCCGCTACTCGAGGTGATGGTTGTGACTGGCGTCTGTGACGGAGGCACGGGGGTGTGTCAGAGGCGTTCCTCACACGTGTTTCGCCGAGGCTTTCTCAAAGGACCTAATGGGTGTGTCTACCTAATGACCCTGGGTCACAGGGTGAAATTTAATAGGATGAGCGATTCAGATAGTGAGAGATTTGGTAAGAAATCTCCAGGTTTTTTTAAAGCAGCAATCATTTACACTGCAAAATCACACTGGTTTTTCACTTTCTGAATCTCTCGTCCTATTAGAATTTCCCCCGTAATGACTGTCTATCCTATGATACATACCCCGTGGCAGACCACCACCAATAATATTTCAAGCATACTACATAGCTTGGTAATAAACAAGCTTTGACATTTATGGACCAATGACATGTTTTTTTGTGGCCTGGAACATAGGTCAACAACTTTGGCCATAATTGGGTACTTTGAGATGCACATATATTAAGAAAATATATATTTTATGGTAGCCCACAGATGGACACTCTACACTCTACGGAGTATATTAACTAAAGCTTCTAGAAAAAATTAAAAGAGTTACACCACAATCACACTCCCAGCTACACCCACAATCACACTCCCAGCTACACCCACAATCACACTCCCAGTTACCCCACAATCACACTCCCAGCTACACCACAATCACACTCCCAGCTACACCACAATCACACTCCCAGTTACACCACAATCACACTCCCAGTTACACCACAATCACACTCCCAGTTACACCATAATCACACTCCCAGCTACACCCACAATCACACTCACAGTTACCCCACAATCACACTCACAGTTACCCCACAATCGCACTCCCAGTTACCCCACAATCACACTCCCAGTTATACCACAATCACACTCCCAGCTACACCCACAATCACACTCCCAGTTACACCACAATCACACTCCCAGTTACACCACAATCACACTCCCAGCTACACCACAATCACACTCCCAGTTACACCACAATCACACTCCCAGCTACACCCACAATCACACTCCCAGTTACACCATTGGTAACAATCACACTTCCAGTTACTCCTGGTAATTTGCTTGACAATGAGAACATGGTATAACAGGTCATGTTTTTGGATTTCTGTAATCATGCACAGGTGAGTTCATCTATTTTGCTGTGTGAGTAATTATCCCACCAAACCAAGAGGTTGAGAACCACTGCATATTATTTTGCTGTGTATTTCTATTCATTATAGATGATATCTTCCATAGAGCTTCCAAGTAAACCATTTACAATATAATGAAAAGATATTAACGGAATGTCTTACCATATTTAAAATGTGCAGGGTTTTCTATCCTATCTGCATCATTGTCTTCTATTGAAAATATTCCTTTGTTTGTTTTAATAACTAAAGGGCAAGAACCCTGGGACTCTGTAGAACCTGCAAAAATATGTAGACAATAGCCATAAACATTCTCAGAGAAGTATGCCCAAGTACAGAACCGAACGTAAACTTAGCAGAGCCAGCAGTAAGTAGCGAGTTTATGTCCTTGAAACAAGTGATCCAATAAATTACATTGGGTCAAAATTGAATTCCACAAATAATCTAGCTGACGTAATGGAAACGGCTTGTCCACTTTAACGTACCGCACCACATATTTTGAAGTTGAGTGTAATAAAATAAAATATAATAATATAATAAAATAGACTGCTCATAGTCATTTAAGTGTTGAGAGTACAAATATCACAATTTGAGAGGGCTCTAAATAATAAAAGCTATAGCAGCTCTAAGCTTCAGGTAAGGAGGTAGGGGCTCAGGGGGAGACCCACCTATTTGCTTACATGGACAACTCCTTCAATTAAAGAAATCAATATAAATATCAAATCGGTTGTAGCGCATGTAAGTTAAAAAATATTCCAGTGCGAAGCTGGGGCGGGTTGCTTGTATATACTATTATACCAGCAGTGACTTACTCATCATGTTCTGTGGAGCATCAGAACTGTCTTCATCCTGCAGGTCATGGCTTTCTTTCAAATCCAGGGAAACAACAGATGTGATCACTGCACTGGCTGTATTTAAATGGACAAAAGGAGAAAATAATGTAAAGTTTGCTAAACCATGAACTATTGCGTAAGACTTCTTTACCGAAATATTAACTACTGTATATGGTGTGATGCGATATCCTTGCTGAAGTAAACAAGAGTATGTCAATGTCGGGGAAAGTACATAACATATAAATGTTGCAGTGAAAACTAAAGCGCTCTATTCCAAACCACAGGAAAAATAGATCAGACAGCTATTTGACTTTCTATGGTATTTCACATTCAAAGTGCAACTATATGGCATTCATAAAAAACGCAGTAAAATCGAACTTTCCCTACAATTGTAGGCTGGCTGATAATATTGCCATATCAAAGTCTCAACACCTACTTCTTTAGATGTGCCTTTTTTCCTAAATTCAACTCTTTTGTTTATTTACCTTGTCAAAGTTTTTTTTTAATTTTAGTATGCATTTTTTACAATTTTATAAAACCATGAAAAGCCTTTATTCATACTTACCTACTCAGCTGGAATGGCATGACATAATCATGCAAAGATTTTACTGATCTGTGCATGCTTCTAGTAAACATACTTATTTATAGGCAAGTTTTGGGGTAAAGTTTCAGACCCTGTTACATTCAGCAAGTTGTATGTTTTCCTATGGAAAATATATGGATCCGAGATTAAGCTGAGAATGAGAGATCAAAAAACACGTGAGTTTGCATGTTCATTGGTCAAGTTTATAAAACGTGTAGGGCTAAACTCTCTTGGACCCTATTACAACTGGCCCTATGTGTAACGTATGAAATTTGACACAATTTTTGTAAATGCGCAGTTGCAAATACTAGATCAACAACATGAACCTAAACATGACCTACAGCTCTGGTTCAGGCCCATTTGTACAAGTCTGAAGGTTCCGTCACAAATCAATGTACAACCACCACCCCTAGTTTAAACAAAACTTGTATCTTTTCTCCTAACATTGTTCAATTTATTACATTTGGCGCGTGCGCTTGAATACTCTTTTTACATAAGTTAAAATGTGCCTTACTCCAAATTTATAACTGGAAGTTGCAAAACACATCCCATTAAAAAAAGGATGAAGCTCTGTTCCAGATACATCTGACCAGCCGGAGAATTCAGGTCAATAATCAATTAAGAAAAAACAGGAAATGGAATATGCCTTCTTGTTGTGATTATACAATTCCCTTGTTCTGTCCCAATACTCCCACCAGACTATGCA